>NW_028277348.1:600000-900000 GCF_059751315.1 Micrasema longulum
ATTAAAAAAAAAATATGGAACCATTTCTCCACAATAACCATATTGATTTTGAAAATACAATTACTTGTTCCAAATCCATTTCATGTATTTTTATCGGTATTCGTAGTATGTGATATTTCCCTATTCTAAACGCTTTTATATCGTACAATAAAAGTGTTCAGAATAGCAGCAATGGTATAGAAGTTGCCATTTGGCAATAAGCCCAACAAAGTACAATTAACATTATGAATGAAAAGTTAAATAAATCAATTAAAAAATTAAAAACACTTCAGTACTGAATATATTCATAATATCAATAACAATTTTTACTTTGTTGTTTTAATTTTGAGTACGATAACCTCGAAACAGTAACTACCTCATCATCAGAACTTGTACTGACTTAGAATTACTCGTCACTATTTATATTATAAAATAGTAAAGAAAAGAAGAATAAAAGAAAGAGAAAGAAAGAAGCTAGAATATTTTTAGAAGAGGATTTTTTAATATTGACATATTACAACAGAAATATTGACAACATTTCAGAGAAGGGAAAATGTAAGCACAGGCAATTGTAGTGCTTATGACCTGTCATAGGCTGGATTAAGTGGCAATTTTACACACAGACGAAAAATCATAATTGATAACCTTCCAGGACAGCAGGAACCAGCAGGTGTGAAGAGGCTAAGGCTCAAGTTCTGAAGTATCCGCAAAACGTGTCCAAGCCAGAACCACCGCCGCGCGCCTAACATGTTTTGATATAGGAGGTTGCCGCGTCCGTTTTCGGACTGCAACGTTGATTATAAAACTAAACCACCTTAAACCTAATATTCTTCTCGGGCATTTACTCTCAAAACTGAGGACTTTTTTTTTTCGTTTTTATCGAGTATAGATTAACAGTTCCAGACAGCACGCATCGGGTTAAATTCCAACAATTCCTAAACGGGCAGGGTTTCTTTCTGCATGCTACCAGCCCCGGTAATGTGAGCCCAAGTATTTTAAGCTGTTAACTTTCTCGTTCCTTTGTCCATTATTACTCAAATACTCAGGAACGAGCCCATGCGATTTATCATAAGAAAGTTGTAAGATCTTCAATACAAACAAAATAAAATACATGCCTACTCGTAATACGAGTACACAGAACCTCTCTTTAGACAGTTTCGAAATAACACGATTCAAAAATTAAATTTAAATGTTTATTATTTTTCTATTAATATGTATTTTATTGTTATGTAATTATGCTTTATTTTTTTTATACTCTGTTTTATTATTATGTTTATTGTAAAAAAAATATATATATATATATAAAAATTTAACATTCATTTGACACGCGTAATAGTAATTTCGATTCTATTAAATTTTTCAACTCAAAATTATTTATTCATATATATGTACATTACAAAATGAAATAAATAATTAAAGTAATAAGGTAAAATTAGGAATATATAAAAATAGCACATAAGTATACATATTATCCAGAGAATGCTATGTAAAAAAAGTAAGAGAATCTTGTAACGAAAAACTCCCTCAGAGACGTGAAAAATGTCAACGTTTAAAGTAATATTTTTCAAAATAGAGATAGCCCTTCCAACAGGCACAACCATTGGCAGGTTAGTCCTGTAGATTGGAATGTGAAACAGTCTATGCTGACGCTGTCTAAGGTAATTTTCAGAAACATAAAAGCTAATGCTCCGCATAATTTCAGGGTTGTCAATAATACCGCGCAACAATCGAAAGAAGTGCGTAGTTAAATACACCTTCCTTCTGGTCTTTAAGCTGCGGTTACCATGCATACCCTGGAGGAACACAGTGGGATAGAAACCGAAGAATTTTTTTCTGAACCCTCTCCACTAAGAGAGTACTTCAACTCACACGGTCCTTAAATCATCGAGCCACTCTCGAGTCTACTTCGCACCAACGAGTTATAAAGAATTCTCAGTACTCAGTAATGCAGGTCTTGGGCTATCAGGTGCTTGTCGGTGTAGAGTGTCAAATAACCCGCGACTGGCTTGTTCTTGGCTCAGGTTAATATCTGCACAGTACCTACTAATGTTTTGTGCTTATATATATTTTTTATAATTATGTATTTATACATTTATGTGTATGTATTTATACATTTATGAATGTGTATTTATAAATTTATGTATGGGTATGAACAAATTATTTAAAAACTACTCTAATTTAACTAGGGGCATAACAAACATCATGTAAATGAATCCCTCGACACGGGTTGAGGGATTCATTTACATGATGTATTACACGGGTTCATATAAAAAAAGAGAAAAAAGTTTTGATGGAAAATGAAAATAATAAATAAATAAACATATTTGTGGGAGTCATAGTCCATTGATCGGTGACACACGGGAGTGCAATGATTTCACCCGAAATATAGATCAACGACTGCAAGAAGAAACTCAGCGTTTTCTATTGGATACAATACATTATATTCTGCAAGACTAACAGTATTGCATATAAAACGTCAGTCTACATAATAGCAATATCTTACAGTTTATTAACTTAACTACACACTTTATTCCTGCCATTGAGACATGAGAAACAAAGGAAGGCGGCCTATAAAGAAACCACAGAGCGTGGGAACGCCCAGTCAGCCCCCAGAGTCAGCCCAACAAAGTCAGCTTCATTACATGTAATCATCGCCGTAACACTCACGCGACACAATTCAATTCATTAATTTTTCACCATGTAATAAATACGCATACAACCATCAATCTCGTTTCGTTTGTCAATCCCCAACTGGGGTAGGAGTCCCAATAACCAGCAAAAGAAATCCTACACATAAAAAAAAAAAAAAAACAATGTAATTATACTACTTGTATTTGGCTTTCCCAACATTGCTCTTTAACTTATTCGGTGCAGAGAAATATGTGAAAAAGAAGGGTGATAGTGTAAAATCATGGTTGTGAGTTTTGAAAGTATTTTGTTGTAATGTTATATTTTTAATAAAATGAATAAATAGCGCACAATAAAAAAAAATATAATCCCGAAATGATTTTCATATTAAGGAAACTTATGGACAACTTTTCTTTTTTTAGTATACCCCTAGAGCCCTAGTATCAAAGTCGGACAATCGCCTTTTTCCAAAATAGGTTTTTTGATAGGCTATGAGATACATATCAAAAACTGCCATTTGGAGTAGAAATTGCGGTATTAAATATGCACCTATCAAAAACAGACATTTACTCACCATCTTTGGATAAAAAATTGACATTCTATACATCAATAGCCCTAATACGCAATGGCCGCCGTTAATTCGTCATCTTTTGACAGTTCAGTTCAATCACCGAAGTGAGAGTGTCTTCATCATTTTTCGAGTTTAGAGAGAGTGTTAGGTATTTGTAACGATATGGAATAAACATTTATTTTAGTACACTGAACATAACCCCCCATTTATCACTGTTTTATGAATCTTGACCTTAGTAAACATCCAATCAAAAACGAACACTTGCAGTTCCATGGAATTCAAACACGGACAACTACATGTATTGGTTTCAAAAACGGCCAAATATTTTTAAATTGCATTTAAAAATTTAAAAAAATACTTGTCTTAGATATTTAAAGCGCAAGAAAGTAATATTTACCCATTTATTTAAGGTATACTATGTTTAATATTGGTTTCTTGTATATCCGAAACAGAAAATCATCTCCATTGAAAAATTATAAAAATGGCTATTGTTCCACTGTAATACTAAGGTAAACACGGTACTGGGTGGAACATATCCTTCGTGTAAAAATGAGTTCGGTGTATACCTATGTACAATGTTTATGTTCTTAGTAGGGAGATTTCTAGGAATGGTAAGAAGCAGTATTTCTACAGATTGTGCACTTTCTTAATACAATTTGCGGAAACTCTCAAATGTAAAACGCGGCATGGGGTTTTATCCTATTCCCATAAAAGCGCAAGGATGATTTCAATTTCCACACAAACTTTTGCAAATTTAATAGATATTTCAACAGAGATGAAATGAAATAAAGTAAAATACCTATACATAATAAAAGTAAAATATAATTTTATATTTAAAAAAATATATATTCGTGTATAAAAATTAATACACGTATTTAATAACAGGTTCCTGACGTGGATACATTATGTTTCCGAACAAAAATATACATTTTCGTAAGGAAAATGTGATTTTACTTTATAGACAATGGAAAATAGATCTGTTACCTTAACATTTATCTTCAATTTTATCTACAAAGTAAAATTAAGTTTTCTGTATGAAAAGTACAATATGCATATTTTTTTTCTTTTGAACATGTTCAATTATAGGTTACCGATGAAAATACTTTAAATGTGCATGCAAATATACTCATTTTCGTACAGAAATACCGGTTTTCTTTATAGACAGTCGAAGATAACTCATTTAACTTCCCATTGTAATCGGGGCCCGGGGCCGGGATTACAATAGGAAGCTTATCATTACTTATATAGTTGAAGAAAAATGCTCATGAGCGATAACGAAGATACACTACCAACCCTCCGCCTTCAAGTTTTGAGGTAAGTATCTACATCGGTTTGTACCGACGTGTCAGTACCTCACGGTACACGTATCTACCCATTAAGTGACAAAAATTTTGTCCCGCCTAGCAGTTTTTGCTTTAATTACAATTAACTTAAATTTTTCATGATTCTAACTAAGGTGGCCAGTTTTTCTTTTAAAAGCCTATTTCAAATATGATAGAAAAGTAAGTTAATTCTGAAGTCGAATGAAATTCTGACATAACTATCAATTTTTAAAACGAAGGGCTAGATGCACAGATAATGTGACTTTTTTGTCCAATTAACATACAAGAGCATCTAGGCGTAAAAATATTGCTACTATATCCGATGTCTTGCAGTGTACCCGCTGGTACAGCGCGGGTTTCAACTGTGTAACTCGGTTATAAACTTAGACTATAACCTGTCTGCGTAATCTATAAGTGTGAAAGCACTACAATTAATGATATAAAAAATAAATTAAGTTATTATATTTTTTCCATATGTTTAAGTCTTCCTGAGTGTACGTTGCGAGATGATAATAGAGCCGGCTTTATAATCATTCGGTAGATAAATACAGAAAAAAGTTAAGCATACAGTCTTTCTAATTGTCCAAAGTCATAAAAAAAATCATGAGCATGCGACCTTTTTTTGATCGAATAGGAAAAATCCTAAAAAATTCGTGTTTATAATCGCTTTTAAGTGGTCACTTTTAATCACATAGCTTAGCCTATTTAAAATTTAAATGAGAACTATTTTAAACTTTAAGTAAAGAAAGCGGACTAAATTTTCGGGATCATTCATTGGTTAGATTTGATCATATGATAACGAAATGACAAGTCGGTAGAACATACCGAGATAGATAGAGATAGCACAGAAGTTAAGTTTTCCGTTTCGGTATGTACCGATGAAGATAGTCTTTATAATCGCGGCCCAAGGGTGGTATTCTGAACGGAAACGCGCGTATTTACATAATAAATACACGCTAACAGAGCGATCTCACTCACGCAATTCCGTTCAGAATACCAGACCAGGTGTCGGTTATAAAAATTATTTTAAAAACATGAATCGAAATTTACGTTCCCTCAGTATCGCTTCACACGGCTTGTGGCTTGTGGCTTGTACGGGCTATAAATTAGTTCCAAATTGGCAGTTTTGGGTTACGTAGTGCGCCATGTATGAGAATGAACACTTATTTGCGGATGTATCGCGTAACATCAAACTAGTTCATATCTCTCTACAAGTCTGTATGTCTGGCGCCAGCCAATCAAGACCTTTTGTCCTGTAGAAGTATACCGCGTAATTCACCCCACGCTCCTCACAGCAAGGGGTTAATACAGATCACACAATTACGGGAATACTGTACGAAGATAAATCGACCCTTGTCAACGGTTCTTTAAAGTCGTATGTCGCACATGAAACTGAATTACTCCGAACAAACTGGTGATTAGGGGACTGATGGCTTTATCAAACTAGATGTTCAATTATTTTGATATGTTATCTCTCAACGCTATAGGCCGATACTTCAATGTTACACATAATTATAATAAAGCATTGCAAATCGGCGGCGAGTGCAAGTGTTGCAAAGCCCAAATTTATTTATTTTAACAAATTATAACACGGACGGAGAACACTTAAGAAAAGAAAATATAGAAGTCTGGGCATTTACAGGGCTAATGACCTGTCATTGGCTGGTTTAAGCGGCCACTTTAAGCGCTGTGTAACATTCACCATTTTGCCTATGTTTTTTTATATATATATTTTTATTTTGTTAATCTTTGTTTTTAATTTTTGTATAAATTGTAAGATTCAATATATCCATGTATTTATAATTTTCTCAAACTGAACGGTTTGGGTAGGTAGGAAGAAATTGCCTTAAGGCAATATGCCCGCCCTTATTTGTATATATATTGTATATGTATATAAAGTGTGACCAGTTATGGCCTGTCTCATTGCGGTGCGTGCGGGGTGACGGGGCGGGCTTATTTGTTATAATTGTGAGTAGATTATGTCACGACACGCATTATTCGTTCATTTTTACATTACGTTGTGATATTTAAGAGTCCTTATTAGTAATAATAATTAGTAAATAGTTGTTAACGAAAAGCGGAATGTAGCAAAAAAAAACTCATTTCATTCAGTTTAGTAAAGGTTGGAAATATTTTATGAAAAGAAAGGAACACGGAAATGGACCTACCTTTGATACGATGTGGATGCTCTTCAATTTCGGGTACTGAATGATAAAATTCACTTTGAATTAACGTTAACTTTTAACAACGACGCGCGATGAATCCAAGAATTTTCACGCAATTATTTTAATGTCAAAAATGGTGATTGTTTTGTTCCAAATCCAAATGTAATATTTTTGTATTTTTTCTTCTTCTTAATGTAAGTTAGGTGCCATTAGGATGGGCCAAGGGAAGGGCGGAAAATAAAGGTAATCAGCCAGGAATAATATCGATGAAAGCTGTTTTATACTAAACTGTAATAATTTGTTCATTGTACATCATGACATCATTTAATAAAAAATAGCTTATTTAGGAATATTATGAGATTTGTAGTGAAGATAATAAAATGGATGTGTGTTTGCTGTGTAACAACAAGATCTCACGAGGTATTATTTATGAGGAAAAGCGCAATCGTTAAATGCCAACAAATGCTGGAATTTTTTTTTATTACAACTTACCACTGATCTCTGTTTTAGGTATTAAACTTATAATTTGTGATGAAAAAAGAAACATTTTTGAGTAATATCGGTCTTTGTTTGGTATTGACAAAAGAAACCGAATATGCCGAATACCGAATAGTAGCTGAATATTCGTGGCATCTCTAATGTACACGGGTGTTGGTACACAAAAAATTTGGCTGGTTAAAATATAATACCTGCTTACGTATTTTCCCTTTTCTAGACGACTGATTGCGTTATGAATAGGTAAATTCAAAATCAAAAATTACCATGGCAAGGTAATGCGAAAATTAAGGGGATGTCTACGTAACATGTTTTGTGCTTGGATTTAGATTTATTAAGTATATATTACGTATTTAGAGGGTGGTTTTCAATTTCTCCCATGTTATATAATTTCATATAAGGGAGGCTGTAAGATGTTTACTATGGCGAGAATATACCAACATATGAAGGGTACAGGATATAAAGGATGAATGTTAAAATATATTAAGTTTTCAAACCTATTGGACATTAAAATAAACGTAAAAATAAAAAGGAACCCGATTAATGTAAATAGCATATACCGTTTTAAAGCATCTAAAATGTTTTTTTATTAATACTAAATTATCGCTTTACTTCCAGTATTAATCTGACATCCATCCTGTATGGCTCGGTCCGCATTTTTTCTTGTTCAATTATCTTGGAAAGTAGAGCCTTTAATGTCAAAGTTAATAAAACAGGAATGTAGAACACGTGAACTGCGAACGATTATTAATTTTAAACATAAAAATTAACATCCTTCCTTTATATTGTGTACCCTTCATTTATAAACAGGAGTAGGTACGTCAATCTTTCCGCATTTGATTTTAAATTTGTAAGAAGAATTTGAAAAAAGCGGAAAGTTTTCGCATTATTGCGTAATGCGACTGATCATATTTTTCATTAATCTCCATGTTTTTCTTTACAAAATCCGACATTCAGCTTTTGCTTTTTTTGCGGTGAAAATAAACCCGTCCGTTATATACAAAACACCCACCGTGATTGTACTCTTTGACTTCATAAATATGCTACAAAATTAATAAACATGAAAAAATTGAATGCGTATTAAATAAACGAATTTCATGGAACATTTTTTTAATTTTTTTTTTTTATTAACAACATTGTACATGCATTTAGTAGGGACAGAGTCACAGTTTATAGCGACAAAATCAGGACGACCCATGCCATTTTGTCCGATGTCCATGGCTTCCGCATCCGGGGCTCAGGGTCTGGGGACGGCGCCTCCTAAAGTGAGGCTCCCACAACTATCAGGAGTCATTTAGACACTGATTCTGGAAGAGGAGTTTCCTTGCAAGGGCGAATCGTCTACATAATCAATAATGCGCAGCTTACTATTATATTTTACTACCAATAATAATGTTTTATAGTAGTTTTAACGATGGGAAAATATATAAAATAATTTATATTTATTATAAAATAACGTCACTGTTTATATATTCATCAAAAAATAAATAAAAACATCTTTAAACGCACCCAGCGCCCAGCTTGTTCCACAGTGGGCGAAAGAAACTGGCCGATTACTGCAGCTTATTTTCCATACAGAATGTATACGGTATTTGAACATCTCAAAACCCAGTAGGAATATTTTCCTTCCTGAGTTCACTCGCAGATTACAGATATTATTTGAAGCTTTTCTACTTGGAGAGTAGCATTTCGAACATTGTTTTCTAAAGACCATTTTCGTTTGATAGTATTCAGTTTATTTATTTATTTAATTTATTTATTTATTTATTCATTCAAAATTACACTAGTTTAACTATTAATGAACTTATTAAGGCCCGGTTGTTTGATCGTTAGTAAAAGTAAAGTTTTACTATAGTTTAATTTACCAACGATTTTGGTTTTACTATCGTTCTACTATCAGTGCGTTCTTTCACCCGCATTTTTACTATGGTAAAATGTAACCACTAGTTTTTCGATTCCAAAGCTCAAAAATTGAATATTGTTCTTTATTTATTTTTTACAAATGGTTACACTGTGGAATGTGACTTTGAAAACGTCAAAACACCGAACAAATTAAACCACGTGACAACATGGCATGGGTACTGAGTAAACGCAACGAAATAACATCGGTAAACATAATCTTACAATTGTTTTTTTTTAATACAATTTAATGAAATAAAATCCGAGTTACAATAACAATATTTAAATATTTTATTTGAAAGCAAGAATGACAAGAAAAATTAAATGACAACTAAAATACTGTCAATCCAACAAGATAGCAAATTTTAGCTCTGGAATATTATAATGTGGGAATATAATATAATATTTATATGTTCTTTGTTCATGCCATTATTTATAATTTAAAAAAATATCCAAAACATTTTTTTAAACCTTTAACCGAATTATTTTTAAAAAGAAGACAAGATTTGACTGACACAAAATTGTCCGTCCGAGGTTTGGTGAATAATACTGCCAAATCGTTTTCAAAATGTTTTCGTTTTTTTGACAATAAGTACAAAATGTTATCATTGAAAGAACCCTCCGATTTATATTGATCATAATAAGCGTAATCTATTCCGTATTCGTAAATAAAAGCAAAACTGAGAGACGTGAGCAAATAACGACAACCGGTAAACGTCAAAAAATGACGCCATCTTGATTATTCTACGTTTTACTCATCAACATTGGCGGGTAAAATTTTTAACTAATGGTTAAAGACTTTTACTATCCACCGTTAGTTACTATGGATGAAACAACCCATTTTGTCCATTTTTTACTATTACTACGGATTTTTTACTATTACTAACGATCAAACAACCGGGCCTAAGCCTTTTAGGGTATGCCCGTGTCAAGCTACAATAAATAACAATAAAAATACATAGTAAAATTAATTAGATCAAATTATAATGACATAGAATAACAATCTAGAAAAAAAAGGTAAATGTAAAAAGTAATAAAATTCCAAGGAATACAATGCAAAAAAGATAATCAGAAATAATTTTTAAAATTTAAATTATACAAATTAAGAATCACACATAATCAAATATACAAAATAATGGTATCATTAAAATCAACAAAATAATAGTAAAATATAGTTATATTTAAAAAAAAAAATAGAAGTATCATTGAAATCAACAGAAAGAGAATATATATATAAAAACATAATTGAAATGATAATTGAGATATGTTTTCTAGAAACTCACTCAATTCTATAGTAAGAAATAGGAGCAATAAATCATATGCCAAATAATAGTACGTACTTAACAAAATTATACAAAAATACATAATAAAAAAAACATAAAATTATCAAGATATATAAAAAGCAAATAAAAGTTTAAGTATGGAAGGAAAGCAGATTTGTAAATTTTTGCTAATCTCGAACATTAAAAAAATAGACAACCTCGTCCCTATCGATGTGCAGCAACCAATTGCAAACATTTTTTCAGTTGAAATATGATGCCAGTTCTTTCGTCCGCCCGTCTTAGCGGCGTTCCGCTCGGTGCTGTGTCGATTTTTGGCATTATTCATTTTTAGAAAAAAACGAAGCGGACGGCAACGGTCACGTGATATTTTTGTTGCAATATTACTGCTTTTATGTCTAATGAATGTCATTGTTTTTTTTTCAAAAGTTTATTTAGAAAAAAAAATGTATTAACGTTTCCCATTACGTAAAAGAAAAATAGAATTTTGAGTACATAATGGGGAGTGACGTCTTACAATAATATGTTTATTTTATTTTTAATTAGTAAATATTTACAGTATAAAATGGAAACTACAAAAAAAAATACAGTATTTTCAATCAGTCCTACACAAAAAATAATTATGAATGTAATTTTGTGTTTTTATGTATATTAAAACTAGTTACCTAAGCAGTAGTTTAAATAATAATTAGTATATATTTTTTATCGTTTAGTGAATTTAAATTCAAAATTCTTTTAATTAATTTATTAACATGTATTGCTTTTTTAGTTTTTTTTTAACAGTTTCAAAATATTTCTATGACCAAATATTTTCTTTTTTATCAATATTTAATAACTAGTAATATAATTTTTTGACTTCTCAATATGTATAATAAATGTTTAGTATTAATTTGTTTTAAATACTATATTTTACATATTATTCCACTTACATGTATGTATTTTAATGTATATGCAACGAATAGGTAAAAGGCACTAAGTGCCGTTTCTTTCAATAAGATAAAATTATTATTTTATCAAACTTGTTTTAGATCATTTTTTTTTTAAACTTTTGCATACGTGTACTGTGTTCAATGAATGGAGAATATACCCACATATTTACACCTAGGATTCACAGAGTTAGACCCGCTAAAAGGATCTCCATTAGCCTAACGCTCTCTCCCACTGTCTTCCAAACGGAACTCTATCCCATCTATGCCTACGCACATGAAAATTTGCCCACAAAAACAAAAGAATTGCTATTCTCTCAGACAGTCAGCTGCTCTAAAAGCACTGAGCTCTGTCGAGACTAATTCTAAATTCACCGTGGAATGCCTACGGGTCCTTAATTGTGTTGGTGACGAAAACGAGGCAGCTGATGAATTGGCAAGGCTGGAAGCTGATACAGTCCCTATAAGCCCTGAGCCGTACTGTGGGTTGCCTAAATATGCTCCTCGTTACGAGCGTAGGTCTTGGGCCAGTAGACAAAGCGTAATGCTTTGGCAAAAAGTACTTGGTCAGCATCATGCAAAGGAACTGATAAAAGGGTACTCGCAAAGGTTTGCCATCGACGTCTATATGAAGGTTCTGCAGCCCAGATGAGGAAACACGTAAACAAATTATTTGTGAATGTGATGCTTTACATCATAAAAGAAGTCTCATTTTCGGGGGACCACTGGTTAAACCTGGGGATGCTAAAGAGCTCGCTCCCTACCTAATAGCCCGATACTTTACGGAGCTGGGCTTGGAGGGAGAGATTAAGCAAAATGATCATTCTCGCCTTCCATATAGTAGCCAAACTATTTAAAGACCTGGGCTTGGAAGGCGAGAACTATTCACGAGAACCCGTCACAATAGATCTTCACGGGTCGCAGTGACGTCAGTAGATTAAGGCATAGCACTGACCACCACCTCTAAGGATAAGAATAATACTGGGTTTTCAAATATGTTTTTTACTATGTCTTTTACTATGTTTCTTACTATGTATTTTGTTCTGACTACGTATTTTACTGGGTTTTCAAATTGGTTTGTTCCTATGTTTTTTTTTACTACATATATTTTTATACTACGTATTTTTCTATGGTTTTTACTATGTCTACTATCTTTATTATTGTTTCTATATATTTCTTAATGTTTTTTTTACTGGCTTAGAACGGGGTTAATAACCCTAGTTAGATAGTCATAGTAACTTTGTATAAATGTATCATTTTATGTACACACAAATTGCTCGATTGAAAACGGATTATATTTTTTTTAATGTTATTTTATTTTTGATTCAAAAGAAAACAGATATTTTAAAATTATAAGATACATTTCATAAGCTCCAATTAGAGCAGGTCTACGCAAACTGCGGCCCGATTTACATTTTTGTGCGGCCCGCGAGTTATTTTTTAGTTTTATTTATTATACAGGCTCAGAGGGCTTTGACATGACAGTCACAAAATTAAAATTCAAGCGTTGCATGGTATAACAAGTCGATATGTATTTTAATCTCATAGTAATAATGAGATGCCTGTTAGCTCTATTGCATAGAACAAAAGCGTTCCAAATTTTTGGTTTGGTTTTTAATACAACAGCCAAAGTGTAACGGAAGGTTTCGGTTTGCGCTTCCAGTTTTCGACCTAAGTACCTATGGTCCGTTGTATTGCTGTAAACTGTAGCTAACTTCGTGGTTGTATTTTAGTATTTGCATGTTAGTGAAGTGAGTGTCCTGACAAAGAAACGGTACGTCTCGAAAACATTAGTTCAAAGTTATTTTATATATACCTCTAAAACAAAACAATGAACCAAAAAGTTAGTGCTACAAATATCCAAAATACAAAGTTAATGCTTTAAGTATTGAAAATAATGTAGTTTAGTTTCATACGTATCTTAGGGTTATTAAGAAAATCAGTTTTATACACATAGTATAGTATGTGTGGCGAGGTTATTAAAGAAAATTAAAGTGTATCGGTTGCCTACATTTTCTCATCCGTGTAATGTGTGAAGTCGAGTGGTAGTTTTTAGTACCGGGTGTGCCAGCTCAGCGCGATGATTGATCGCCCGTTTTGTGTTACATTTGTTTTGCTTGGGGCGTGGACGCAAAGGATTTTATTAGCCACTCGATACATTGTCTCGTGGACTTCTTAGATTACAATGAAATTGATGTTGGAAGCTACAAGACTTGTATACAGGAAATTGACGTATGTCACCTTCCTTTGACAAATAAGACCAACATTATATATTAAGATAAATAAGAAATACATTCGTATTACAATATGTGCGTATAAAATCGACTTATTAATTTGAACTAAAAAAAACATGAAAATTAAAATATACCTTACGTTCAAATATGACCCGGAATTTGTAAAATGGATCAATTATTCATCAATTTTTTATATTATCCCCTACAAACTAATCACCGTTGGAGGCAATAATGCGCATGCAATCCATTCATGTAAGAAAGAGACATAAATATTTCCTTAGTTCATATTTATTTCTATGTAGGTAACTCTTTACCATAAATACGACACAAGCTGGCAGCGGTAAAAATTTCTTAAAATGTAATTAAGAATGTAATTATTTATTGTTGTCAGCCTAGTGGTGTTGTGGTCAGCGCGTTTGCCTACCGTGCAAGAGGTCTCGGGTTCGATTCCCGATATGGTTAATATGAAATATTTCTTTAAAATAATGTTTTCACACCAGAATATTTTATTGTCCCAGGACTGGTACCTGAAGCGTAGGACCGATCATCTTACCTTCATGCAATAAAAATTATCAAGATACGCTACGATTGGTGTACCAATGCAGTGCCCTGTGCATTATTAGATGCGGAAAGGGAATTATAAAAATATATATATATTTATACACTTATTCCAGAAATTAGATAGTAATAAAAAATGCAACGATATATCTGTTTTGTTTTTTACATTTTCAGTGCAATTACAGCATCACATATGACGTATTTCCGCGTAGGATTACGTCTATTTAACTTCGATTTAATAACTGTGATTTTTTACGGTGTTCGCTGACTTCTAGAACCCAGTTGTTTTGTATTTGTGGATGGTTATTTTAAAATTCCGACCAGCAACTCGATAGAATATTAGCGATCTGGCCCAGACCATAAAAAGGCTGCCCATGTTTTGCTAAATTGTTATTAGTTTACCGTGGATTTATCTACGATTCTTATAATATAATATGTTTGCTGTCTATTGTTGGAAACCTGTGTTTCCCCTCTACTGTTCTATATCATTTGGACAAAATTTTGTTTACCTTTTTTTGCCTCTACAGTATTTAAGTATAACTTCATAAGGGTGTTTTACTTCTGTTTGAATGCCGTGTTCAGAGCGTTTAAATATAATGCAAGAGGTCTCGGGTTAAATTCTCACCAAAGTTTACATGAAAAATTAATTCAAGTAGAAGAATTTGTGTAACTGGGAAGTATGTTTTCAAGAGATGGAAGAGTAGATAAAGATGTTGAAAGGAGAGTGAATGCGGGCAACAAAATGAACGGAGCACTAAGCACAGTAATTGCTAATAAGAATATGTCAATCGAAGCTAAACTGGCATTGAGGGGAGACCCTTAAGCCCACCATCCACCCGCAGCTGTTATAGAGTCCTGAGGAACTCTCTGTCAGCTGCGCATAGAGGAAAGTTATTATAAATATTCCTAAGGAATACAAACTCTATGCAGATTAAGAAGGGGGGAGGAGGACGTATGGACAGAGGCCAACACGTCGTCCCCACCCCCCAGGATCCCCTCAATGCCTCTGTTTTTTTATTCAAAAAAATATGTTAACAAATAATTTACATAAATAAACGTATCCAAATATACAAAAACATTTTCTTAAAACTTTTGTTCTTATATTCATATTTTTAATCTTTTTTTTTTATGCAAAGTTTCGCTTTTTATTTTGCATTGCAGTTTGCTTTTTATTGTTTCTACATGTATATAAAATCTTTTTTTATTTCTTTTAATGTGTTGTGTATTTATAAAATTATTACTTTCTTTGTTGGTAGTTACCTGTATATTTATTTTTATACTTATAAGTATATGAAAATGTATTTATTTTTTTGTTTGAATTCTTTACAAGTTACTTATAATTTGCTTTTTAATTCAATTACTTTTATTATATCCATATAAAATAATTTTTTTCTTTTTACTATGTAAAGTTTCACTTCTTATTTTGCATGGCAGTATGCTTCTTATTGTTTCTAAATGTATTGTTTATCTTTTAAATTTTTACGCACTATGTTTGTACTTAACTGTATATTTTTTGTAAATGCCCCTTGGGCGTATTGTAAAATTAAATAAATAAAAAAAAAAATAAACATAACAAACATAACTTACACAAAACTGGGATCGGCGAGGTGTACTGCTCATTGACTTCATGACCCACGGAGACAGTATCAATGCCAATGCGTATTGTGCGACATTGAAGAAATTACGGCGGGCGATTCAAAATCGACGGCGAGGTCCGATGTCTACTGGCTCCTTTTCATCCTCCTCCACGATAATGCCAGGCCTCATACGGCTGGCACAACACAACAACTTGTGCAACGATTCAAATGGGGAACTTTCAACCATCCATCCTATAGTCCAGACTTGGCTCCTTTAGATTGCTCTATGTTTACAAAACTCAAGGACTTTTTGGCAGAAAAGAAATTTAAAAGTGATAAAGAGCTGAAAGCAGCTGTGACTACGTATCTCAATACACTGGCGGCGGAGGAATATGAGGCTGGGATACAAAAACACGTCTCACGTTACGACAAATGATTTGATTTTCTAGCAGGTGACTATTTAGATGGGTATTTAAAGGTGTTAATTGCAAATAAAACGTTCATATTTGTTTTTTTTTATATTCCCAAACGGGTACTACTTTCCGAGTCACCATCGTATATATTAGTGCGAAAATTTGAAGTATCATCGTCGGAAACCCGTAATTGAACGTGTTCAAAAACATATTTTATTTAAATATCCAATTGTTCATACGGAAAATTCAATACCACTTTGTAGATAGTTAAAAATAACTCTTTTAACTTCTCATCGTAATACGGGTCCTGGACTGGCACCGGAAGCGTAAGACTGATCATCAAGTAACACAAAAAATCAAGATACGCAGCGGTTGTTGTACCAGCGCAACACTGCATGTATCACCAGGTGCGGAAAGAGAATGATAATAATGACGATAATGATATATTTATAAACATCCTAGGAAACAAAACCGCGATTTTAAAATCGATAATCTAACGAACTAACCACTAGATTACGAAGCGGACAAACTAAATTATTATCAAAGGAAAACCATATGTATATTAATTTCGTCGGCACGGTTTCGTTGAACAGCTCGAATATTCAATCGAAAAAGTGACGAAAAACATACTCGATGAAGAAAAACCGCCCACTTTCTTACATAGTAAATAAATGTTGTGGGTTAAGAAAATAATTATGTTCGTGGGTATGGACAACACAACACATCCCCTTTACGGTCAAAGCGCAAACCGTGAGGGGAGGCAGAAGGGGGTAACTAATAATATTACCCCAAGTACGTCCGTTTGGACGAGGCGGTGTAGAGTTACGGTAATTCGAGTTATTCGAGCAAACAATGCGACGGATAACGGAGGAGGTACTGAGCCCGGGTCCTATGCCCTATTCCCAATAGCCATCGGTCTATGTTTGAAGAATTTTACGACACTCGATCGCCGGACCCTAGACCCAAGGGTGGGGGCCTTGCGACGGACAGAATGCAATCCAATTAAAGGTTTTTTTTATCTTTCAATGGACATCAAAATAAATCATTTGCGTCACTCTCTACCTTACGAGAAAATCTCTGTAATTGACATTTAGTGATACTATTGATGATTAAATCAATTTTAGTCAAATTAGATCTTCTTTTTATATCCGGTCTATTTTCATGAGAAAGGTAATTATCATACCGGGTGAGGTGATTTATGTAGTTATTGACCGTGACATTTTCCCCCATTGTTTCACAATATTTATACCGTTAAACCTATATTGTTTTAAAACCTTTATTGCAATTATATCGCGTTTAACGTTGAATTGTAAAATAACAATCTCGTGCAAGCAGCGCCCTTTAGCTGATTTTCAAAAAAATGGCGCCATATAAATTATCCAGCTATATAACAATATTCAAAAAATCAAATTCATCAATATGTTTTGTATTATATATCTATTTTGAAAAATTAGCGTTATTTTTTAGGTATAAATTTATTTTAACTTTGAAAGCTGTCATCCGTTAATAGCTAGAAAATATTTCATTCAACAACAAGGTTAAATATAACTATATTCCATTTATTAATTGCATTCGTGCATAAAAATACTTTTAATGCAGATGCGCGATCTACGCAGATTTACCTAATTTTAACTTTAGAGTATTTTTTTGCTTGTTTTAAGTACAGTAAAGTACTGCTTTATACAATAAGCTGATTTGTTTACTATATGTTATTAGAATAAAGGACAAATTAGAAATCAAAGCACGAGGAAATTATTATGCCGAAAAACCGCTAGTAGAAATTTAAAAAGTTCGCATTTCCGATGCAAGATTAGTGAGCGATTTCTTTTATTTTACAGAGACGCGGTAAGTAGACGACGCCATCTTCCGAACGTCCGAAAACTTTAAATTAAAAATTCCCTCCAAAGGAGGCAAGACAAACAGACGGGTAAACTGTGCCGCTAATTCCGAATTAATACGTCAAGTTTCAAGCACAAAGTGAAATCGCTGTACGTGAATCAAACAACGGCCGCGAAATACGAACAATTAATTTACTAATTAATGTTAGTAAATATTAGTACTGAACCACTTACTGACTTTTTATGTCTACCGGTTTCGATACGAACCCGTCTCTTCGTCAGGACATTCACTACAACAACATGCAAATACTAAAATTCACTATCACCTTTAGCGTCACCTATAATGTAATTCATACATTTTTTCTAAAATACTATGAATACTACAGTGACGGTAAAGGTGATAGTGTATTTAAGTAATATGCATGTTGGTGCAGTGAGTGTCCTGACAAAGAGACGGGTACGTCTCCAAACCGGTAGACATAAAAGTCGGTAAGTGGTTAAATACTAATACATTAATAAAAATGTTTGACCAATTAGTTAATGCTTTGAGCATAAAAAATAAATGAATTATTGATTGTATGTACCAGACGATTGTTTGTACGTTGTACCACTGGTGTATCGAGAGTACTTCACTCATGAGGGCCCCAATTGCAATGGGAAGTTAACAGAATCTTCGACTGTCTACAAAGAAAAATTCACATTTGTCTACGAAAATTAGTATATTTGCATGAACATTTTAAGTATCTTCATCGGTAAGCTTTAAATTAACATGTTTAAAATAAAAAAAATTATGTATATTCTGTTAATTATGTATACAGAAAACTAATTTTACTTTTTAGATAAAATCTAATGTTAGCTTCCCATTGTAAACGGGGCCCAGGGCCCGTTTTACAATGGATGTTTATATACATATAAATATGTATTTACTGGCGTTTACCCACGGCTTCGCTCACGTGGTGTATTAGGGAGAAAATATTCAGGTAATTGATTACTTGTGTCGTTTATCGATAAAATATTTTGTTTTTCAAAAATAATTTTCTCGATGGAATGACATAATTTATCGGAATTGCAAGTAGCTTGGTCTTCCAACTATCTCTATGAAAGAAATACGACGATCCGTTAGTTTATGGTGACGTAACATCGTAATTATGTTTACAAATCCTAAATTCTACTACAAAACTTGAAAAAATACAATTATGAAAATTAAATTTAAAAAAAAAAACTATTTTAAAAAATAAAGAAATAACAAAGTTAATAAACAAAAAGTAAACAAAGTACTAACAGTCAAAAGGATGTTTGTGTCTTTCGTTTACGTCTTTACGTTGAATAAATTTCAATTTATTCAATTGCATCTTCCTATTATTAATTTATATTATAGAAACATTTATTTATTACAAATATTTTTAACACTCTTGAAAGATATCTAGTACAACTGAACGTAGTTATACAAAAAGAAGCCAGCCATAGAAAAGTGAAACTGAGATAATAGCCATTTTGTGAGTGAATTATAAAATCTACACAATAGTAAGAATGTTTTTGGCTTTAACAAACGAGAAACAATGAATACATTAGTTTTTTTATATGTTACAAACAAGAATATTATTATGTAATTGACCAGTATAAAATATTTTTAAAGGAACATAAGATTTTGCTAGTTTTGTGGGTGTTTTCTGCAAATTGAGAAATGCCGTTTTTGTGATCGACATCTTCTTGCGAAGGTGATTAATACAGTTTTTTGTATGAAAGCGGTCTGGCTATTTTTAGCAAAACATAGAATCGACCTTACTGTACCCGATAACATCAATATCTCATTTTTCCAAAATTGTTGACTAGCTGCTTTCTGCATAACTACGTTCAATTTATCTTTTAATTTTTTTGGGAAGCTTATTATAAGCTTTGACTACCATGCCATGATTGATTCATCAATGGAATTCCTGGGGTTATGAAAGTGGCTTTTTTTGTGCAATAACATATTCAGGTTTAGATTTAACAATAAGACTTAGTTCCATTATATAAATGCACGTCGCTGTAAAAAAAATATTTAATAAAAATCATCCCAAATGTCGCCAGGTAATTGGCATTTACCATTTTCCTAAAACATATTTTTTTAAGTGTAAAAACAAAATTTATTATTTTAGAATTAATTATTATATTTCAATTTAATGGGGATGCTTGATTTGGCCGAAGATGCATTTTTTATTAATTATCTTTATTTAAAGATAGGTTTGAAGGTGCAAACCAATTTGCTACCGATTGAAATTTTTCACTTATTGTTGTAGATAACTGAATTCTTAATTAATTGTGTAAAATAAATTACCTAAGAATGCTCTCCGACAGGAATGTTGTAGGTTTTTCATTTGATCTAGATTTATATAAAATTTTAAAATTATTTTTTTTTACTTAGATACCTTGTAGAATTCTTCCCAAAATTTTTGAAACTTCTATTTTCGAAACAAGAATGAGACTTACATGTCACAAAATTCGATGTAGGTTGATCAATGTTTTTATTTAATAAACAAATGTTTATCGAGAAAAGTTGTCTTATTTGAATTTTTATGTTATTGCACAATTTCACAAGTGGTAAAAGAGTATGTTTTATCTAATGTTGGTTTTGTCTCTTGTTTTGCTTGACTAATAATATGGCCGACGGATAAAGAAGCAACGGTAAGTGCTTCGCTCCCCAATTTCTCCGTCACAGAGGGTTGAGATGAAATGTTTGTTTTCAAAGATGGTTTTACACAAAAGTATTTAATAATTAAACATAGTTTTTGCTATCGTTCGTGTTTGCAATGTCGTCATGAGTAAAAATTACAATATCCGACATAAACCAACATACGATTTGCTTAACCCACAGTGAAAGCGGCAACGAAAGCAGAAGAGTCTAATGAAATAATTGTCGCGGTTTATGAGAATGAGAAAACTTAAATATGTATTTATTAGATTAAGGAATATATTAACCATCGAAAAATTAAAATCGATTTACTTTGCATTAGCCCAATCCATATTACAGTACGGAATAATCGGATGGGGTGGTGCTTTTAACACAAATATTTTACCGATAGAAAAAATACAAAAATTAATGATAAACGTTATTTTAAAAAAACCGTCTACTTTTCCCACTGTTTAATTATTTAAAAAAATTAAAGTTTTAGGTATGAAATTGCTATTAAAAAGAATTGTTTGCTTCAATTAAATACAAAGCATTGTTTCTACGTCACAAAACGTAAGTACGCGACCTAGAACAGGTGGTAATATCTTAATTCCCAAATTAAGAACAACTACAGTACAACATCATTATACTTACAGAGGAATATTTTTCCTTCATGAAATGAACAAAAAATAAATAAAAAGTGCAGTTAGGAATACAACATGTTTAAGAAAGAAGTGAAAGGTTACATTTATAATTCTTTTTTGTGTAGCACTGATTAAAAACACCGTTTATTTTTTTTTGTAATTTGTATTTTATTCAAATAAAAACAAAGTAAACAAACTATTTTAAGAAGCCACTCCCCACTATGCACACAAGAATAGTTTTTCTTTTGCGTAATGGAAAACATTAATGTAAATATATGTATTTCATTAATATAAAAATTGTATTTAGTAGTAATATTGGATACTCATATTTGCTATCTGAATAAAAAATTAAAATATAAAAATGAAAAAGAAATTTTTAAAGTCTCGTTTATTGATAGTGGAAATGTTTTTAGTACGCTGCATGTGGAGGGAGTGGTTTCACTAAACTAATTGTCCATGGACTTAAAGCTGCAGCAAAAGACGCGTTGCCTTACCAAAGCAGTGCCCTCTTCACCATCGGGTGCGGGTAAGGATTTGATTGTGATAGTAATAAAATTATTTTAATTATAAAAAACATAAAATTACGATTTCATTTGACCCAATTTAAGGTTGAATAAGGATATCTCGATTGCAAACAACACGTGAACAACAAACTAAATTATCTACACGTTGTAATGGTGACTTGGTTCTACGGTTACATACCCCTAGGGTGGGGGCTCAAATCTCCTAGACTACCCCCTCCTCCTTTACTAACCCACGACTCTTCGGGGCACAAGATGGAGCCCCAAATTATAATGTATCGATTTCGCGAGTTTTCCATCACTAAGCCGATTAACTCATCTGAAGTATGACTGAATAAGAGAAAGGCCTAATTAATTTTATAGTACCGGTTTCCAAACAAGACGCTGTATATTGTATACATACCTGCTTCGGTAAAGTTAGAGTATGCTTAGAGCAAATTAATAAGGTTTACAAAATAAGATGAAATTATCCAATTCAGTATTAAAACAATATTGAGATATCCGAGTATACGAGTACAACGTAAATAAGCATGTGAACATTATTCTCTTCCCGCGTGATTTTTATTTTCGGTTTTAAAAATATCGGTTATGGAGAAGACTTAGAAGAATGATAATAATAATATAATATTATACGTATGTATTTTTTAAATTGAGAAGTAAAATAAATCGAGTTATATATAGTCTTACATGCCTTCAAAACCCAACTTGGCCATATTTGGCACTTCATGACCTTATAACTTATAACACGCTGACGCGATAGCTTTCTTAAGAATAAAGAAAAAATACATTTTCACTTTTAGACTTCAAGCCAGATATGGCTCTATGAGCAGTAAAAGGTTAGTGATACATGGTTTTTTTTAAATGATCTTGCGATACACATAAATTTTTAAATCATTTTTAAATTGTTGTAAATAATGATTTTAATAAAATATCATATATATATTTTTTTTGGTTAGATTTTATTTTGTTTTCTTTGACCGACGACCGCTTCGCAAGTAGGCATCTTTAGAACTGGTATATTTTACAACATGTTTTTTTTTTTAAATTTCTTTCTTAAGTTAACTTAATTAAGGCCTTACTAATAAACTTCATAAAAAGTTATACCAAAGTATAGTGGTAGAATACGGATAAAAATACCATCTTTATTGTAGTGGTAAAATAAGGATGGTATTCCCATCCTTATTATTATCTTAAGATGTTTACATTATTTAAATTTATTTCAACAGAGAGGGAAAAATTTTTGAGAAGGGAATATGGAAGTCTAGGCATTTACAGGGCTTATGACCTGTCATTGGCTGGTTTAAGTGGCCACTTTACACACTGTGTAACATTCACCATTCTGCCTATGTTTGAACATCCACATTTCCTCAACTCTTCCATCTGTTGACTTTTGTGAAGTAAAAGAGCTGAAACCTTTATCACGTGGGAAACCAGCCAATGACAGGTCATAAGCCCTGTAAATGCCTAGACTTCCATATTCCCTTCTCAAAAATTTTTCCCTCTCTGTTGAAATAAATTTAAATATGAACAACTCCCTAGGGAGGAAATCCAGCCAGTCTGCAAGCATTTGGACATAATCAAACATTGATGTTTACATTATTTTACATTTATTCAAACTCTTTTAGTTCTTCATACATCCAGGCATATATTTATACATTTATAAACCTTCTTACATAATGCAATTTTGGGATTCTTTTTTTTAATAGCAGCCTTATTTTATCCTTATTTCTAGTAATATTTTTACTTTTATGCTTTATCTTTTACAACATTTTCAACTTTTATTCTATTTTTGACGAGGTTTTAGAAGGCAAGAACATCAGGTAAGTATTAAATTTAGGGACAGACAACATATTATGATTACAAATAATTTGAAAAAAAAATCTTCATGTTAGAAACGTTTTTTTACTAGACTAAAATTGGGACTAAGTAATATTTATCACTTTAAAGATGGGCAAAGAAAACATGGAAAAATAACAAAGTAAAAATTGAATTTTAAAATTGGAGATTTATCAAGAAATATCTAGAAAAAAACCAAAACATTTGTAAATAACTCAATAATTTTTCATTTATTCGGCAGATCGGATTCGAGCCTTTGATCCGTTAGTCCGCGACACTACATAGGGACCACGACACGGTCCAATGTATTTTATAGATATTTTTAAGTGTTCGAATGTGGAATTCAAAAGTACTTTTATTAACATTTTTGAACGAAATACTGAAACTACACAGTAATTTTCCTAGTAAAAAGGGAATAAAAGTACTTCACAAGAGACAGGCGCGGCCTCACGTCAGAGTAATTGAAGCACTGTGCAGTGACATAACACAATTACAGACCACACACCTTGCTTCAAATAACTGCCCGCACATGATCAAATAAATTACGGGCCCTGAACTAAAAGTGGCAAACGGTCAACTTCCTGACGAAAACGAGCGCCTTAGTAAAAATGGATTGTTTCATGTTGGCTGAAATTATTTATCGATTTGATAAAAGAACCTTCTTTATAATTCGAGAAAAAATCAATTGAAAATAGCTCCCGGCAATGGCAGTAAATAAACGAATTTTTAAATAAATCTTGTAAAAAAAGTTGCATTGTAATTCATGGGTAAAGATTTTCATCGTTTCCCTATCCGCATCAAGTGGTGGATGGGTGGCCAAAGCGCTGACCGCGGTCGACCGCGTTATCCATCCCTAGTCGCCCGCCTTTCTTGTTTTTATGAAAATTTACTTTGTGAAAAAAAATATCTATGTTCATGGAAATGTGCGGCGTATTGGTATTTTTTTTTATCCACTTACCTCTCCGAATCTACATTTTCTAGAAGGATTTCAATTAAAACAAAACGTCGCTCCCGATTGACAGATGACTGTTTGGCAACACGTTTACGAATAGTTAAAACGAGTTATGGTAAATTTGCTGAAAATATGCAATGCCATGTTTCCAGCGCGCCCTCGGATACTACATAAATAGTTAATATTTACGAATTGTAAAATTAATAATAATCATATTACTTACGTTTATAAAACTAAAATAAAAGAACGTCTTGTTTTATTTACGTACTATTTTTGTGTTTGTCTGAAGTCAGCATTAATTGCTGTTATTAAAATAACTCGATATCTAATTGGTTTTGGTACTATCTTTGTTATTTTCAATTCAATTACTACTTTTAGGGTCAGTAGACTGCCGGCAAAAATGTCGAAAGCAGGTCGCCCGTCGTGGATAAAACCTTGGCCATCCATGACGTATAGGTTAAATTCATTCCATTACAAGTATACGGTTTGGTTAGCGCAGGAGCCATCTTCAGGGTAAACCATAAATATGTTGTGTAAAAAAAAAGTGTCGCAGTCGGCACTGGATTCAGTGTCATTTTGTAATTAGTCTTATGTAGTGCCGGGATCCGTATTGAGTTAAATTTAAGCCCGTCTCTGTTTATGTTATTTTGATATCAGTGTATTTCTATGACCTCTTTTGTTATTATTTGTGCACTGCAGTTTCTGGGTTGTTGTAAAATCTCTGGTTCGAAGGCGAAAAAATAGCGTGTTGGTGTCAACATGATTCCCGGCAGTAGTGCCGAAACGATACACAAAATAACACTAAATGTACCTTCTGCTGACTGCAACACAGTACAAAAACTATTACATAAACACATTATTTTTCTACACAACACATAGTTAACCTTGAAGATGGCTCTGCGGCAGCCAAACGTCGGAACGAATCCAACTTGTATAGGATGACCCAAAAAAAACCATACTTAGTGAAAACTGTAACTGTGAAATCTACCTACCTGTGCTTGCCTCTATTTTAAACACAAAACTATATTCTTCATTTCGCCCAGATACGAAAAACTTGAATTTTTACGTTGTTTATAATATTGCAAATATATTTTTTATTCCCAAAATAATATTTGAGAGTACAGTACGGCGTTTTCCATGACATTAAATTAATAATACATTTGTAATATCCCACTTATAACCTCCACGTGTTGATTGTTTACAGGTCGTTTAAATCACTAATGATATTGAATAATGTTATCTTTTTTATTTGTTGAATTGAATCAAATTAGTTTGACCCTGTGTAAAAAGCCCAGCCTGTCTCATGCCGTGGGGTAGGTGCCGCACAGCAGTGTCCACTAATTCGTACACACTTCCGGCGTCGCGACGCCGCCGGCACTTGAGCCAAATGGCTTGGCATTATCCCACACTGTTCAGTGGTGTTCAGGCCAGACGACGCTAGCCTAAAGCCTCCCTATAACGCCATGTGAAGAACCACTATAAACTCAACCGTATGATTGCGAAAGCTGAAATACATTCATATTGTTTTGTACGTCAAGCACTCGTGATAATGCAAACCATTTCACACGCGTGAAATGTCACACAAAGATGTCAATACCGCCGAAGTCGATTCTATACAATGTAAAGAACAATTAACAAAAAAGTACAAATAATAAAAAGGGTAAGACAATATAACTTTTAGTCCAAGTTAATATTCACTTATGTTAAAAAAATAATCAAAATTGAATTTCAAAAATCATTTCCAATATGAAATTTTTATGTGAATATTGTCGGTATACTGATAAAACCCTCTAAATGACAAAAAACATTAATTCCATTTACCAGATATTTTTCTACGAAATATCATCCATTGAAACAATGTAAAGTAAGAAAAACAATATGTCCATAATATGAATCAAACAACCACACACAAGACCAGAAAATACTTCGGTCGAGTTGAACATTTTAATGGATTCTTCTCAGAATAAGCAAAATTGCATTTAAGGGTTTTATCAGTGGACCGATGTTATGTATAAATCATCACTTCCCCCCTGTCACCCAACGGCGCTTAGTAGCACTACAATATAGCATCGTTTTTGGATATTTTTTGTTCCGTGGGAGGTAAGGTACAGACTGAGTATATGTAAATAAAAATTAATAATAAAAAAAACACTTGGATCATCACTTATTTACTATACAATCAGCGTAATGGATCTTAACTATAGTTTTCTAAGAGAACGGTGTTATTATCGAGCGACCATGACATGCGGTGGGCGTAACAAGACTGTCGTCTTGTCAATTTAAAGAAAGCGGGGCGTTATCTAGCGGCCGTAATGACCACCAAATTTTAACCAAACTTTTTTTTTTTAAACTGTATCGTTCTGCGAATAATAGACGATTTAGGTATAGATTATAAGGAACACCTATTTCAAGAGGAGTCATCATAAGTCAAAAAGTTTAGTGTAATTTAAAAATTTTCATGATTTCCTTGCAAAACCTTTCATTTTCGCTAGTTCGAATCACATTTTCGGACACCGCTATGCCAGAAAAAACGTTCTACAACTGTTTGTACCGCTATGGCGGCTGTCCTGCAAATGACGGCACCGCTAATTGACGTTTTGATTACAATCATCGCTCAGCAGGAAACCAGCGCTATCTGGTTTGTACAGGCAATGTTTTTTTAAAAATTTGTTGCAACAGAGAGGGAAAACATTTTTGAGAAGGAAATATGTGAGTCTAGGAATTTACAAGGCTGTCATTGGCTGGTTTAAGTGGCCACTTTACACACTGTGTAACATTTACCATTCTGCCTATGTTTAAACATCCGCATTTCCTCAACTCTTCCATCTGTTGACTTTCGTGAAGTAAAGTAGCTGAAACCTTAATTATGTTCGAAACCTTTATTTGCGGCGAAAATGATTTAATGTGACACCTGAGCTTGCCGGCTTTTACAAGTTTTAGCGATATTAGGTCTAATATTTGATATAGCTACTCTCATTTCTTCATCCAAATTGCTAAGTCTTTCGCGTTTCTTCGTTTTTATATTGGTAAACGTCGAGAAACCTAGCTCACACAAATATGAGGTTGAAAATTGTAATAAAATTTTCAGTGGCCTTATGGAGAGAGCTTTCGTCTTGAACAAAAATCCAAAATTCATCCAGAGTAATTTCTGAGAATTTTATTTTTAGAGGACGATCTGTTGATAGAGTAATTCATTGTTCTTCTTCTTGATACGAAAATTCATAATTAGATGTATCCCTGGAAGTATAAATTGCCGCAAAGGGATTTCGTTTCCAGTCATAATTTTCTATATTTATTGAAGGAAAGTAATATTCAATATTTTCTTCCAATAAAGTTCTGTTATGGCTAAAATAATTTTCTCGGCAGTGTTTTCATTTAACGAAAGTAACATAGCTACTCTTTTTTTTCTAAAATGAGATTTTTCCAAAAAGTTACTTTTTTCGAAAATGCTGTCAATTTGTTAGTGGAGGTCAATTTATTTTCTTTTCTTCCTTGAATGCTGGCATTGACGCTATTCAAGTTATCAAAAATATCGACTAAATATGCCATTTAGCACACTAGATATAATTTCGAAAACATTGTACAAAATCATCCACACCTTTACTTTCGTCAACATTAAATTTTGGTTTTCATATTTTCGCGAAGCATTTGCAACAAGCTCGCGGAGCACCCCGCGGAGCACCGGTTAAGAACCACTGCTCTAAGGAAACGGTATATTTTGGATAGAAATGATATATTCATTTAATTTTAACAGAATCCCATAAAAATAAGTCAAGTTAATATTTTTGAGTGTTTTTCAAAGTTTTTTTTTTACACTTAAACGAACCAAATGGTGCTCGTCATAGCGAATTGGTCAAGCAATTGCGTCATATTTCGATAGTTTATAAAATGAATGCAATCAATGAAATTCCTAGTACAGACAATAAATAATTGTAGCTATAAATCAGATTTTCCTAAGAAAAAATATGCCGAAACTGTCGGAAATCCTCAAGTACAAATAATAAATTCGTATCAACTGAAAATACAAAAAAACACCATGCAATAAAGTATTTCATTTTTAAACATATCGTTTTTACACCTAAACATGTTTTTTCAAATGTACTTTTGAAATGTTTTTTGATGGATCCAAAAAATGGCGAATAGTATAAAGAATATTTGTGTGTTCAGCCAAGTCGAAAGATGAAATTTATTTTATTTTTAAACGTTTTAATTCCGCTTTGGCGTAGGAATTTTAAAAACCTAATCGGAAAGGTCGGAAAATATTCTTTTAAAGCGAGGCTTATAATTATTATATTTATTTTCTGGAGGACGTTAAGAGAGGGATAAAAAAATGAAAGTACGTTGCTGGGGAGGCGGAGAAAGTCCCCAGGGAAACCGGAAATGGAGTATGACTGAAGGAGTGTTGAAATAGAAGGAGATGCGAGAAAAACTCGCAACTTCCGGCGAGGGAAAACACCCTTAAATATTGTTTACAAAGAGAAAAGGTTAATAAAATACGTCGAAACGTGAAACTTCTACTCCAGACGCAGCTGGGATAGACTTCCAACAATGTTTTGAGTACGTCTCAATGTTTGTAGATAGGCTGAATTTTACTCCCTATGGAAGTGTTTTAAGGCGTTGCCTAGGTGGTGAAATAATTCAGCCAGATGAATCTCACCTACCTCAAGATTTCAGCTCTTTTTTTTCACGATAAAAAACCCAATGACAAGTTGAGAAAATATGGATGTGGGCAGATTCCCCATGGCAAAAATGTTTTTCCTCTCTGTTGAAATAAATTTAGAGATAGACTTTGTTTTAAAAAAATACAGTACCTACCTACTGCAAATTATTTCATTTCAATTTGACCGGCAGTACAACTGCCTTTAACCTACATATTGCACGGTGGTCTCCTTTTATAAAGCTTTCAGTAAGTACTTAGGATTGATTTACTTCGTCCATCAACATCAAGTATTGTCAATTAACTGTAGATAATTTTAATTAATACAAAGGTTCGAATCCGCCGCGTGATGTAGTGGTTTTTGCAAATGCGCTTTCGACAGTGTATAGTGGCCATGTTAGTAAAACTACAGCTGACAAATTTGAAGGTTATAATAAATGTTGGGCAAATCATTATAGAAAGTTGCAGTGTTGAGCGATGCATGCAAATCGTTAAAATTTACTATCAAAATGAGTGCTCGGTTCGAAGTATATTTCGGACGAAAAACCAAATTTAGCGGCGAGGCCCATTTTTGGATGAATGGCTATGTAAACAAGAAAAACTGTCACAATTGAGGAGATAATAATTCACATGGGATCCATCAATTGTGAATGAACCTAGAAAACGTTATTTTTTAGAGTGGATTTTAGTCCGGCAGGGTCATTAGTCCTTACTTCTTCCAAAATGAAGCTGGCACCGCTAAAACTGTCAACGGCGGAAAGTACGGGTCGATGATAACCCATTTTCGGTGGCCTAAATTGGAATATATGGATCTTAACGACATGTGGTTCCAACAAGACGGCGCTGCGTGCAACACAGCTTATGCAACAATGAACGACAAATTCGACGGCATGGTTATCGTGCATTTTGGTGACGTCAACTAGCCAACATGATCGTGTGATTTAACGCCATTAAACTTTTTCTTGCGATTCTGTGCTAAATCACCGGTCTATGCGAATAAACCGCAGACGTTTGATGCCTTTAAAATTATCATAAACAATGCCATCAATGATATGGAGCTTTAATTATGCGGTCGAATAGTCGAAAATTAGACCTCTCGGATATGCGCTGTCCAGTGAAGCCACGGCGGCCATTTGGCCAGTTTCATATTTCATGCATAATGTAATCGAATACTCTTTTAAATAATATTATTTAAAAAAATGACATCTCAAACACAATTTTTTTTTTCAATTTAAAGTTCAAGCGCCCTTAATGGAAAACCCTACATTTATTTTTTTTTATGACAAAATTTTCAGTCTTCATGGACATTTGAAGCGTAAAACGGATTATTTTAATCAATATTTTATAGTTTGTCGATTAAGAAACAGTGAGTTAAACAAACCAACCAATGACAGGTCATAAACTTTGTAAATGCCTAGACATCCATTTTTTTCTTCATTAAAATTATGTTCTCCATCTCTGTAATACCTTATTCTATTTTTTTTTCTTTGTCTCATAAATATATCAAATTAATACGCTGAAAATGGTATACCAGTAGCACATGCCGCAACAAAAAAGAAGAATAATGCAAGAAGTTTGATAAATTAAATTTAATAAGGATTTAACGTTAATACTCAGAAGCTTGAAATTTCATTTATCGAATTGAATTTCCAACATACCGAGTTCTTCCTGCGAAACTGTCGGCGCAAGAAGGAACAAATAGAAAAAGCAACGAAAAAGACAGATAAAAGAGATAAAAAGAAGCGGACGTTTGTTGCTGGAAGCGGAGCACACATTTGAGAGCAATTAAAAAATGTTTATGGAAAAATTCAAAAGCACTTTAGGTAATAATACAACGGAAAGCTCGTACCAAAGCTTTATGAGTACTGAGAAACATGGGGAGGAGTTTGTTGCAGTGTCAGTCAAACTTCGGGCCGCGCAAGTGTATAAAGGAAGGGATTTAGTAAAGCTTCGAGCAGTACTCGCTTTACCGCGTAAAATCAGTAAGTCCGTCAAAGTGGCACTCCGCATATTGCCAGTCGGATCAAAACGCTCCTGGCTACAGGAACTTAAACCAGGATTCATGCATCAAATATACACAGTTGCATTCGGAATATACTAAACTGAATCAAACGAACACAAATAGAATAAAAAAACAATGTAAAACATAAATGCTAATCTAACAGGACTGCAGAAGGCACAGGTGAATTGCGCAGCTAGAACTCATTAGCTTAGAATGCAGCATGTTTGGAAAACAAATCATCTGTTTAAAGAAAAACCCACGTTAGTTATGGATACAGCGGCTCATTAAATGGCTAATGGGCCCTAAGATAAAACGTATTTTATTTTTACGGTTTTTTCAGCGTAAAAGTCGAAATGAGAAAAACAATGTTTTGACTATAATATATTACGCCGATTGTTTAAAATACAATTTTCTGCTCATTAAGACATACCGATTGATAAATAATGATAAATATACCAATTGACTATTGAAATAATCAACGCACATAAGTAATAATGTTGTGTGTAAACATTCGATAATTATGTTGATGTTTTTGTATGTAGTAGGTACCTGCGAGATCGTTTGTATACATCCAGCACAAACGTTTAAGTCTTTGAGTGTGGGGGGGTAAAATCTGTAAACTTTTGAAATATCGCTAGCAAACGTTCCACTTGTGTTTATTTTCACACAAAACATTATTCTTGAAACTTTTCTTTAGTGTATTACTGCCATCGGAGAAGAGCTTCATAAAGGAGGGCGATATTATTGTATCTCTAATATTTTTCATACGTGGGACGAAGTTTATACTATTATTCGGTTTGCTTTGGAAAAATACAAGACATTGCTTGCTTGCGGCAAAGGAAATTGGAAGGGATTGGTAACGTAGTAACCACAGGCTTATATGCTGTACAAAGTGTTCCCTCATATCGAGAGATCGTTACCTGCGAAGAAAATGGGGACGTTTCATTTCTATTTCTTTTGGAGTAACAGAAAAAAAGGAAGATGAAAGACGACATTTTTATAGAAACACTTAAATAAAATTCTTAGAAATACTTAACATTAATGCCCAATTATTCTTACTTATTTTTATGGAGTAATTTGAGTGGGATTTGCCTTCAGACAGACGGATATTTTCTTGGAATTTTAAAAACAAAGCAAAAGTCTGGTCTTATCTATGATCATAAAGTTCCAACACTACTTGAACTCATTTTAAATAAGGCAAGCAAAATACAAATACATAAATGTCTTCAACGTAGAAACGTTTTTGACAGGTCAAACATCATTTAAATGAAAACAAGAAATGGAAAAAGTATGGACATAAATTATGTAAAACAATTAATACGTTATTGTTAATAATAATTTACATAGACAGGGAAACATTAGTGATAATAATTTAATTGCAAAATAATCTAAATAAATATTAGGTAAGTATTAGGTAAAGGTAGGTTGATTACAAGAACAAAGTTGTGGAAATAACTATTTATATTCACGAATAATTTAGACCGACGAATAGGTACTTTAAAGAGTAGATACAAGAACATGTAAATAAAAATACGTATTCACTTAACAAATCGTGTGAATAAATGATGAAAGGAAAAATCAGGTCAGAACATGGCATAGTGAAATGGTGGTGATAGTGGACTGCCATTTAATGTTGATTTGAAGTGTCCTTTGTCATGGCTGAGCTTGTACAGCCGCTGAAAGGGTTTCCGGCCGCCATACCACCGGGAACTATAAGCGGTGACACGAATGGGTGGTAATAGTGACCGGTTGGTTCGATCGTCCAACTCCCGACAGGGTGCTAGTGTATGGGAATATTAGATACACTTTTGGCATTGTATTCCCGTGAAAGAATAGATTATCCAATACGCACTATTGTCTAAAACGTGTCTAAGCCAAATCAAGAAATCACAAAAATAAATACATCTTTGGCATTGTATTTCCATAAAAATATAGATTACCAAATTAAAACATTTGTATTAAATGTGTCGTACAGATAAAATGCAATATTAAGAAAACAGTTCTTAATAAGCCTATACAATACATTAACATACAACTTAAATTAATTTTTATTATTATTAATTGTTACATATTTTTTTTTTCCACTTTTAAATAAAAAAAATAAAAAATTAGGATTAACTTTCATTTTGTGATTGTTTTTACAATGAGTATTATAAACCTTTAAGTACTAGCCTTAAAGTGTAATTTTATTAAAAGAATTCATTAAGTTTAAAATGAAATAATCAAGTTGAAAACACAAAATTAAAAAAAATAATTGTGAAGAGTACTTGAGAAGATTTATCTTAAAATCGACACCAAACCAAAAAAAACATTAGGTGGCATATGCAGATTTTTAAAAATTTCTATCGAGGAAATGACGTAATTTTTCTCACCACATTTTAAACAAACAAAGAATCCAAGTAAAAACTTTTTCTTTTCTACCGCAATAGGATTAATAAAGCTTCAGTTGGCATTCAATTTTTGTTGAAAAGTAAAATACAGCCTTGACTTCTTGTTTACTTTCAATTTTGAGAAATACATTTAAGTTTTAAATGAATATTCAAAGATTCCTGCTTGTAAATTTTTAATCAAAACGAGACCCCAAACAGTCGAAATCGCCAAAAAAATATTAACCGTAAACATGTGTCAGTCGGGAAAAAGTTATTTCGGATTATATTCGATGGGTAGTCTTTTGACGCACTAACGGGCATCAAAGGACGATTTATAATGCCCGGTGAGGACGCACTATTTGGAATGAATGTCCTTCTACAAAAATGTCGAGATCAGCGAAAAGACGTTTTTGCTTGCTTTATTGACTACGAGAAGGCATTTGACAGAGTAAAGCATTCAGAATTACTGAAACTGTTACAGGAGTGCCAGCTGGATGACAAGGATGTTAATTTCATAAAGAACCTTTACTGGCAGCAGACAGCTGTGATAAGATTAGGTCACAATGTAACGAGAGATATTGCAATTAAGCGTGGAGTGAGACAAGGCTGCATATTATCGCCCTTACTTTTTAACTTATACTCGAACAAGATATTTAAGAATGCTCTCTCTGATGTCAGAAAGGGAATAAGAATTAACGGCGAAATTGTCAATAACATCCGATATGCTGACGATACCGTTATCCTGGCTGACAACGCATGTGTCCTTCAGGAACTTCTTAATAAAATTGACGAAGCTGGTAGAGTAATGGGCTTGAACATCAATGTGGCCAAAACAAAGATGATAGTGTTTAGCCGAAACCCTCACAATAATGCTGTATTGCTAATAAATGGTCAAACAATAGAGAGAGTGACTAACTTTAAATACCTCGGCAGTCAAATCACTTCTGATCTGGATCCGGATAAGGAAATTAGATGCAGAATAGAAATAGCACGATCAGCATTCAATGGCATGAAATCATTCTTCTGCAGTGATAGTCTTAATTTAAAACTGAGACAGAGGATGGTCAAGTGCTATGTGTGGTCAATACTGCTCTACGGGGTTGAAACATGGACTCTCAAGGTGAACTCCATGAACCGATTAGAGGCTTTTGAAATGTGGCTTCACCGGAGAATGCTGAAAATCCCGTGGACAGATTTAGTGACCAACGTGGAGGTGTTGAGACGAGCCAGTGCCGAAAAAGAACTATTGTCCTCAATAAAACAGAGAAAACTCGCATATCTGGGCCATATTATGCGCGGAAGCAAATATACGCTTCTACAGCTTATTATGATGGGAAAGATCGAGGGAAAGCGTGGGGTTGGAAGGCGACAGATGTCCTGGCTGAGAAACATCCGCGACTGGACGGGAGTGCGTGGGGTTGAGGCGCTGTTCCAGTTGGCGCAGGACCGGAATGCCTACTCTAGAGTGATCGCCAACGTCGGGGAGACCTGATATGGCACAGAAAGAAGAAGAGGACGTAAACGGATATACATAAATGAATAGGTCCCCGAAAATATATGTGGATAGAAATTACGGAGGAAAAGGAAATCGGATACCCCCGCACAATGCGATCTACTTCCTGTCCTCGCTTTGTTCCGTTGACTGGGCATTATAAACCTCCATGCTAGATCATATATACTGCTAAAGAACCCACTAGTAAAGGGCGAAAACAGACAAAATCGGACCAAATAATATACTGATTTAATTTTGTTTATTATGTTTTGGACACGTGTCCATAAAAAAACTGGTTTTATTATAATTATTATTATGGACAACTTATATAGCGCCATTTTCGCAATATAACACCTCAAGGGCGATTTACAAAGTAATTATTTATTTATATATCAACGGTTCAAAGAACCATTTACAATAAATTACAGAAAAAAGATTACAGAAATAATCACAGCAGTGAATAATTCATTAGATAATATATAATATTAAATATAACTATATCATTCAACTAAATAATTAAAACTAAACAATTTTTTTTTTTTTAAACTGCATAAAAGTAAAAAAGAAACATACAAATAAAAGATAACTAATTGAAGTGAGAAACCCTAAAAAATATAGCAAATTAAAATTGAGAATAATTTAACATAAACATAAAGTGGCTAGTATTTAGCTAGGTTATAATGAAAAAGAAAAATAATGCTACAACGATATTTTATAAATTATACGTTTTGTGGATCAATGTGAAAGCTTAAATAATCTTAATAACACCTTTATTTTATCAGTTGGTAGGAAGAACTTGGAATTTGGCAAAAAATCCACAAATGTATAATTTACATATAAAGCGCCCTCCGTGGTGTAGTGGTCAAGACGCTTGACTCACGCACGGAAGGTTCCGGGTTCGATTCCCGGTGAGAACACGAAAAATTAAAAATGTGATTTTTCTCAAGCCTGGGTATTCTGTTATGTAATTCACCACTGTAATTGGGCTTCCTGGTCTGTTGTGGTGCAAAACTAATTTTTTTTTAAATAAAGAAATAAACAAAAATACGTATCCAAAAAAACACAGTCTAATTTATATATTTATATATTTTTTTCCCTATGCGAAACCCGTAATTGGTCTTGTTATTTCTTGTTATCCTGTGCGTATTGTTTATTAATATGACTGTGTTGGTTTCAGTAAATAAAATAAAACATAGAAAACATGTCTCTCTTGACAAAAAACTTTTAATTTTTTCTTTTTTAAAATTTAAATCATTCGACAGGTTTATGGATTGGTATATAAAAAGTCATCCATTCATAAGATATACAAAACATGTTCGAAATAATATTAAACTATAAAGAACAAAAAGATAATTTTACAGCAGGGCATCTATATTCCTCAAAAATAAAAAGTAAAATATTCGAATACATCGCGCACACATTATTGGTTGGGATTGATACAGCTTGTGCCACAATACGCGTATTACCCAAACAATTCAGGCCTGGGAACAATCAGTCGTAGTTACACAATGTTGGAAAAAAATTCAGATAGACCTATTGTGGTTAAAAGCGTAAAGTGAACCATTGATATCGGCACAATCAGTCCTGACACGATGACGCAAAACGAGGAACTTTTTTTTAAATTTCGCATCAATCGGTAATGTTTTAAAATCTAGATAATTACAAATGACATATTTATATAATTCAAGTTGGCGTTTATTTTTTAGAACTCCATATTATAATCTTAATATTTAAATCAAACACAGATTTGAGTCAAACAATTTAGTATATTTTATTCTGTAAAAACACATAATCGATCTTTAATAATTCGATCAAACCCTGATAAAGACAAATCAGATACATAAATTAATCAAACGCACTTTCGGAGTGTCATATTGTATTTCATTTTTCACACCAATGTCAATGGCCTGTACTTTATTTATTAATACACACATGCGGCAGTACCGATAAATAAATAAGAGCGTTCTTATGATTTGCTAATGGGGTCTATTTTTTTATTTGTTGTTATTTTATTTATTTATTATAGGGCACAAGTGACTTTTACAATATAAAATATAATAATATAATGAGTAAGTTAGATTTATAAAACTTTAAAAACAATAATAAAACATGGGTATAAAAAGAAAAAGAAAAATAACAAATACATATATATATATATATATATACATGAATGTATATACCAGGGGCGTGCGGTGACTGTTGCTGGGAAGGGATGCTGGGAGGGCTGCTGACAGTATATATTTTTTATATTGATTATTGTTTATTTACGTGTTTCTTATCTAAATATTTGTCATCGTGAAATTAAGAAACCATGAAAATAAATAAATGTTTTTTTAAATTACCTGTAAGTAAATCAATCTATTTGAACTTCAGATCGATCCGACGACGTTCTTTCTTCGAAAAATCGTCGTTGACTAGATCATAAAATATCGATTTTTCCTTCAATTTTAACAAGTTTCTTCTCAATATAAATAATAACGAGAGATAAAAGCCTGTTCTCACCAACTGTACTGCGATTGTATGTTTTCACTCTTTTCATTGCTGAAAATGAACGCTCAGTTAATGCATATGTTGCGGGAATAGTAAAATAAGATTTAACAATCTGTACACTTCGGGGAGAACCTCTTTTATCTCATTATATAACTACTTAACAAAATAATGAAAAAACACTAACATATAGTACCTACATATATTTCCACAATCGTATAAAAATACATTATTAAAAACACAACCGTTATAGATTCATCTTTGACTAAATTACTGATAAGTGACAAGAACGAGACAACCGGCGTACGGCGGAACTGTAAATAACTAGGTTCATAATATAACAAAACAATACGATGTCCGATATAACTGACCAAATTTAATAATAAGCAATTTCATACTTTATGCCATATGATAATAGAGTCGATATTTCATTGCGTTACGCAAAATTGGATGCATATCATTCCTGGCGAGTCTCATAGATCAAATGAAAAATATATTTTACTTAATGAACATGCGCGAGATCGGATTTTGAAGTATGGAATCAGACTCAACTTTATTAGCAGAATCCAGCTTATCTTAAAATACAAGGCGAATGTTAGTATAGCGTATTATGTTGGTACAGGAATTACGCGTACGCGTACATACGTAAGTAGATATGAATAGTGAAATTATTGTTCGAGTTTGGGAATCGTTCGCGATAGAAAGATCTTCTTGGACATTTATATTAAGGATATTTTGTGGATTTTTTCCCTTTCATTATTATTTATTTTTAAATAGATATACATCATTCTACATTTTTTTCAAGGGATGCTCCGCATCCACAGTATCTGAGGACAGAACGCGCCTGGTATATACATGTAAATGTCAGTATACAAAATATATTAAAAAGTCGGTATATATGAATATAAAATGAGTTTTGAGGTTGGCACTTTTTTTCTTAAAAGCCTATTGTAAATCTGAGAGAGAAATAAGTAATTTTTGAAGTCGAATTAAAATCTGACATAACGAACGCCTAGATGTGAAAATAATGTCGCTAGGTTCTGTACTATTAACAAATAAGAGTATCTAGGCGTTAGAAAGTTACCACTTTAAAAAAAAAAATTAGTTATTATATTTGTTCCATCTGTTTTACTATCTTTCCGAGTGTACGTATCGAGACGTTCAAGGAGCCGGCTTTGTAGTCGATCGGTAGATACATACTTACGATCGTTAAGCTTACCGTCTAGGTGATTTCCAAAAGTCATAAAAAATTCATGTTCAAGCGAGCATTTTTTGCTTGAATTGGGATTTATTAGAGTTTATAATCGCTTTGAAGTGAGCACTTTTTATTACAGGCACAGTGCCATGATTATGAACGTTATCTTCATCTGTATATATCGAGACGGTATACTTAACTTCTGTACTGTCTGTATCTTACCTCGGTATGTTTCTACCTATTTGTCATATCGACATCATATGACCAAAACGAACCAATGGAATGACCACAAGCAATTAGTCCGCGTTCCTTACGTCATTAACATTTAAAATAGTTCTCATTTATATTTTTAAAAGACTTCTGTGACAGAAAGTGCCAACTTCAAAGCGATTATAAACTCTGATAAATCCCAATTCAAGCAAAAAATGCTCGCTTGAACATGATTTTTATATGACTTTTAACCATTGCCAAAACGATATGCTTAACGATCGTCTGCATTTATCTACTGAGGTAGTACGTAGCGATTACAAAGCCGGCTCTCGATACGTTCTCTCAGAAAGATAGTAAAACAGATAGAAAAAATATAATAACTAAATTTATTTTTTATAGTGGTAACTTTCTAACTATAGGACAGAACCTAACGAGATTATTTTTGCATTTAGCCGCTCGTTTCTCATAATCTGACAGTTGTATCGGAATACAATTTGACTTAAAAATTTACTTTTTTCTCTCTCATATTTTTAATAGTCTTTTAAAAAAAAGCGCCATCCTCAAAACGGTTAAAAATTTAAATAAATCGTAACTGAAGGAAAAATTATTGATCGTTTACCAGGGCTGCATTTGACGAGAATCCATATACTAAAAACTGGAAAAAGGTTTTTTTTGTATGAAAAAGTTTATTTTTAAAACAACATTCGTTTTTTATGGTTCCTAATCAGATTATTTCCTTAAATTATTTTTGATTTTATTTCTTTTTACTGGATTTTTGGTGAAAGTAACTGGCATTTCATACATTAAAAAAAAATTGTATTCCTACATAAAATGCGCCCCTGTTGCTAAGAAGAGTAGAGTTTAACATTTGTAAAAAGAATTCTATATTTGAAAATAGATTATTTCAAGTTTTAGGATTCAATCACAAACATTTACCTAGGTACCTACTTACTTTTAAAAGTTACACCATCTTTTTTACATTTATCCGAACGGATTTTTACGCTACTTTGCTCATCTAATGAGAGAACTAATGAAAATCGGACCTCTCGGATTAAACAACGCCGTGGTGGACATTTGTCCGACATTATCTTTAAAAAGTAAAATATTATTTAACATGACTGTACCTATCCGTTTTATGTAAAATAAAATTTGTTTTATTTTTTAATTTCAAATTCATTAGTTCAATTACAATTAATCAATGTTTCCGCGTGTACAATAAAATTTTAGAGAAAAAGTTACAAATTGCTTTTTTTAAAAAAAATATTTTCAATTTTTTGTGTTATGAATTTATTTTTCGCGATCTGGCAACATTACGCGGCGCCTGATCGCAACACCAGATCGTCAGCATAAGTAGCTTTTGCAAATTATTCGTTAATCGTAACCATAGTATATTCTAAAATATTTATATAGAAATGATTTGAATTCACAAAGACTCGAGTTAAAAATGTCGATACGAGAGGTACATTCATTTCCTCGTCTGTGTACGCACGGTATAGGTGAGTGACAAAGATAGTTGGTTTGAAAAGGGTGACAGTAATATAGAGTATTTTGTCTAGTTCTACGTGTTGATATATTAATATTTATCAAATTCAGGAGTTCGCAACAATCGAATTTAGAATTAATGATTTTATGTAAAAATATTAGGTCAGTTATTGTCCTGCGAACCTTATAAGTAGGTTTATTCAAAAAAATAACAAAGACATGTAGTTACTTTGTTCTATAGGAATATGCAGTTTGAAATTAATGCATATTAAAAATTTTCGTTCGACTCTTTTAACATTATTTATGTGAATTTTGTAAAAGGGGGATCATATAGTAGAGTTGCACTCTGATAGGCTTATAACCAAGGATATATACAAGAGTTTCATTATTTTAACTGATTCAAAATCCTTTATGGTTCTAAGAATGAAACCTAAAGCTTTCATACTTTTAGAAGTAATGTGGTTGATGTGGCTTTTGAATTCAAGTGTTTCGTCAAACATGACAACAAGATCTCGAATCTCTGTGACTTTTTCCGGTTGAATATTATTTATTGAATCCGGAAATACAATTGAAGATTTATTTCTACAAAAAGATAATAATTTACATTTATCAACATTTAAAAACAAATTATTAGAAATAGACCAGTAGTATAGTTATAGTCTTTAATAACCGTGTTAGAAAGTGGGAAACAATTTCGACCTCGAACCTCCTGCTCTGGAGTGCGTGACACTGCCCACGGGACCACGGCCAGTCTTCCCGTGCCCGTTCATTGGGGGCACAAAAACCTAAGTTTAGCGAACAATTCAAAACATTTTTTTTTAAATTTATTCTAAATTTAATAATTTCAAGAAAGATGAAACGTTTATGAACTGGTTTTCATTAAATTTAAATAAACGTTTGAACATTTTCATAAAAACAGTATTATTCAGCCACTTTCTCTAGCTGAAGGGTTTCTGAAAACATTATCCTTACATAATATTATGTGAAATTAAAAATTCGTGTTGATTTTTCAAAATTATAAAAACAAGATTCTTTGCGAGAACTCGTTTTGATCCGTACGATAGGGTACGTATTTACACGAAAATGAGGGCGGCGTTTGAAGGGGTATGCAGGGTATATTGTACGGGAATAATTGTACGAATACAAGGGTTAAATCGAGGCTAGTGTCTCGGACTCACGGCTCAAAGGTCCGTGGTTCGAATCCTACTCTGCCTCAACTTGATTCCATTTTCTAATAGTGAGTTATATACAACTCGTTGAAAATATTCTCAAAATTAAATAGTCGGGTAAATTATAAGAATGCAAATAATTATTTTCTAAAAAAAAGGGGTTAACCACTGTGTTAAAATTTACTTTACCTTTTTGGATTGATCCACTCATCGATCCATATGAAGGTAAGATGATCAGTCTAACGCTTCAGGTACCAGTCCAGAGACTATAAAATATTCTGGTGTGAAAACACCCTTTTAAATTACAATATTTGAGTGTCCAAATGTTTGTATACAAAATACTGGATTTCACCCCCTCGGGAGTCATTAAGATTAACAAATTACAACAGACCACTTTACACACTGTGTAACATTTACCGTTTTGCCTATGTTTGAACATCCACGTTTCTTCAATTCTTTTATTGGTTGATTTTAGTGAAGTTAAAGAGCTGAAACCTTTATTGTTGTAAAGAGATTCATCTGACTAAATTATTTCACATACTAGGCAAAGCCTGAAAACAATTTTCCAATTTTTAAACTTCTTGGACCAGTTGGTTTCATTACAATATTTAAAAGTAGAGTGGCCACTTAAACCAGCCAATGACGGGTCATAAGCCCAGTAAATGCCTAGACTTCCATATTCCCTTATTTAAGGTTTTCTCCATCCCTGTTGTAATTTGTTAACCCTTTTAAATATATATTTCATGTCAACTATGTCGGGAATCGAACCCGAGACGTCTCGCATGGTAGGCAAACGCGCTGATCATTTAACCTTTAAAAATAAAGATCTAATATATGTAAATAAAATAAGAAAGAAAGAAAAGAAAACAATAAAAATGTATTTAACAACAGATAAAAATACCGAGTGTCTTAAATGAAAGTTTTACATAAATCTGTGTCTGTCTGGCCACTTTCGTAATAAAAACATAATTTGATTTTTATTACGACATGTTTTCAAGTAAAGTGGAAACATTATTATTATCGAGTAGCAATTAAATTATATTTTGCATTAGTATTTTGTCACTCGTGGTAAAGGAGGTTTCCCAATACAAGGCGATTAATGTCCCCAGCAAGTAATAAGAAATTGAAAAATATGCCATCGGCTGTTACACATATTTTTCATGGCTAATATGGAAGAAGAAAAAGGTGTACACAAAGAAGTATTGAATTTCTCGTAATTCAGTGAGATGTGAATATTGAATTCACCCGAATATAAGAAGGGAAGAAGATTTTAGAGAAAGCTACGACTACGAGGAAAAATCAGAGTAGAATTTTACATTCATTTTATTGAAGCTCATATATTGCACATTTAAATACGACTTATCGCTTTAGGGCGGATCTTTAGGAAAACCTCAAGCGTAAAATCATCGAGCGAGTTAATTAAATTTCACTTACTAAATTTTATCAAATATTTGTAAATAAAAAGGAAAGCTTTAAAAAATCATGTTACTTTGATTAATAATCAAACCTTTCAATATAGCCCATTATACGATGTTCTATTGTAATGGTCACCCTATACCCAATACACTATAATATGTAAATAAATATTTTTGATTTATATATCGAAGAGTCCCGACATAACACGGAATTTTCTAACAAGTCGGGATATAAAAAACATATAATTATGTCTATGTAAAATTGTGTATTTTGTGCATTAAATAAAATAAATAAATACCTATTAAACTCACGCCCCTCCTTTCATCCCCTCCCTTTTTTCAACTTTGCCTCCCACAAAATAAAACATAAACTATTTTCATGACCTCATTTATTTATTTATTTATGCATGTTTGTCCTAATCAGTGGATGTGCTTATTAAAATGCATGTCGTGTTGGTTTTATATTTTTGTGCAACTATGGTGATGGTGCATAATGGGTTTTGTATGTTAGTTTAGTTGGGGTTCTGGCGAAGAGACACGAAACCGGTAGACATAGAAATGTCGGTAAGTGGTTAAATACAAACATTTAATAAAATTTAGTAAAATGTTTGACCACAATGTTAATGCTTTAAATATTAATCGAATTTCACTTAAATAACACACACTTTTTATGCGGTAAACAATTTTCCTTCATAAAATCAATGGATATAGCAGATATAATAAATAGATTCGTTACTCCTATACTAGCTAAAATTAAGATACAACAAATATTTCATTGCGCTCAGTAATTGGATAAAAATATTTCAATAAACAATATTATTTTTGTGAAACTTGCAAACTGTTTGAATGTGTAATTTATGCACATAAGTATAAAAATATAAAATTATTGGCGGTTTTAAATTAAATGTATACATAGATACGTTCATTTAGTGTAAAATAATATCTAAGCACTCATATTTGGATACTTTTTACAGTTATGTATGTTTTAAAATGTGTTTTTTACAAAAGAAAACTGAAAATAACACATATGGGCAAAAATCTACAAAAATTTTTTTTTTTCCAAATGAAAGTTTTAATGTAAATTGTGATTTTGCAAATATTTTTTAATTATAATAATAAAAATACGTTTTTAGTTAAGTTCCACTTTTATTTAAAATGTTCACCAGAGATCGGGTTTCGTCGTGACCAACATCGTCAGACTGGTGGGAATGTGGGTAACGCTTTTAGAGAACCACATAATTATCTCCCTGCCCAGGACATTAAGGGACCAGCCTATTATAGTTTTCATAAAATTTAAAAACAATTAATTCAAATATATTCTTACCATAAAAATACATTAAATCATATTTTTGAGATTTCTTTTTATCCATAGGATTATTACTATTTTTATTTTAAAACATTCAAACAATACTTGATCTCATATTATTATTTTTACTTTATGTTTAAATTTGTTTAACTTAAACTAGTTTATTGCCAAAATTATACAACATCATATTTTTTTAGTTTCTTACTAGTCTGACGATGAAAATTATAAATAAAAGTAGAATTTAACTTAGTGATTATTTTTATTTTTAGGTACTTACATACAACTAAAAAATATTTGACAAATTACAATTTACATTAATAAACCAGTCTGAAGATGTCGGTCACGACGAAACCTGGTGACTGTTGAAAATTTTAAACTAAGTGGAACAGTTTTTTTATTTTTATAATTAAAATGCAGTGCTACCTCTTGGTTTCACGTTTCTTAACGTCAGTAGAAAAATTCAATCTATTTATAATTTTTAGGTATAAAAACAACCGACATGTACAAAATTTACAGAAGAATTTTTGTACGTAAGAATGTAGGTACACTTTCAATTCAATTTATTTTACAGTTTTTGCAAATACATTTCATACAATATTACATATGTAGATAAATCCAGGATCAACCTACGGTGTAGTCAATCTTCTATTTTCGTAATATTTTTTTTACTACTTATAGTTAGAGAGCAAAGAATAAAAATAAACGTAAAAAATCGAGTAAAAATTAAATAAGGGATTTGCGGTGAAATCGATGAAGGAAAGTACAAAGGGTAAGAGATAAAAAACGGGATGCTTTGGGCACGGTATTTCATATTAAAAGCAACAAATCAGCGCTAAATACATGATTTAGATTGGCTTTCCGCGCCTAAAACAATCGAAATTTAATTATATTTTTATTTTCAAAGAGGTTTTAAAAACAATTGAAATCAATTCACGCTAGATTAAATAAACGGAATTTCTATTTGAAATTATTTGATTCATCCTATTGATGTTGTTTGGTTCTAAATATAAAAAAAGGCGTTTGCGTATTTATACCGAATATTGAGAATAGATTCAGTGCGGTGAATAAAGAAATGGATTTCAAATGAACATTTTAATAAGTGCTTGACGCTGTTGGCCACCATACATTTTATGATTTTGGGTTCGATTACCAACATCAATTATTAAATAAAGTAGGTATGTTACGCTAACTTATATTTAAAATCACAAGACTGGATCTGAAACGTAAGAATGATCATCCGATGGCCGTGTCGTTTAAGTTGAAGTACTCTCTTATGGTGGAAAGGGTTCAGAAGAATTTTTTTCATTTCTCTACATGAAGGAGTGCGGATATTATTCAATTCAATTCATTTATTTCAAAATAACATATACATAACAAACTAACATTCAAGACGTACATATTATAAATAAATAAAAAATACATGAAAGAGACTCTTGTGAAAGTAGTAAGAGGATCCTGCTGCCGGAAAACCCTTCGGATACATGAAACAGATTAACATCCAAAGCGATGTTGTTCAGCATGGCGACAGCAATTCTAACAGGCATAACCATCGGCAAGTTGATCCTGTATATCGGAATATGAAACAATCTATGCTGACGCTGTCTTAGGTAATTATCAGGAACATACAAACCAATGCTCCGCATAATTTCAGGGTTGTCAATAATACCGCGCAACAATCGATAAAAATGTGTGGTCAAATACACATTCCTTCTATTCTCTCATTTGTTGTAGCCAAGCATACTCTGGAGAAACTTGGTAGGGTAGAGCCAAGGATAATACCCGCATTCTCTCAAGTAGAGATATCTCAGATACTTCTTTTGGCGTTTCTCTATCATAAGAGAGAACTTCAGTTCATGTGGCCCCCAAATCATCGAACCACTCCCGAGTCTACTTCGCACCAAGGAGTTGTAAAAAATTCTCAGTACGCGGGTATTTTCAAAAACCCTGGCAATACCCAGAACCAATCCTAAAATCTTCAATGTATTACTACTGCTTGTCTCTATGCTTACAAATCTAATGCCCAGATCCTTAACATTCGATGTTCGTAGCAGATTCTGGTCATTCATTCCGTAGCGAAAAAATAAAGTTTTTTGGGCTCTAGTGAAGAACGTAACTAAACACTTGTAAACATTAAATCTAAGTTTGTTTCGCCTTCTCCATTCAGATAAATTAGATATATCCGCTTGGAGAAGACGAAATTTGTCAAAAGTTGTCACCTTTAAAAACAGTTTTAAGTCATCCGCAAACGACAGAAAACGCGAGTTCAAAATTACATTTTTAATATTATTAATGAAAATTGAGAACAGCAATGGACCCAAAATAGAGCCTTGCGGGACACCCAAGAAAGTATGGAAACATTCTGACGCGAATAGACCAACCTACTGAGTTCCTCCGGGGTATGCTTGGTTGCAACCTTTTAAATACCAGAAGGGAATACGCATCACGCATTTAATTCGTGGGTAATAAATAGACTTCCATGCCTTCATTCTCTAACGGACTTTCATAATGATCAGGCGTGATGCCACGCAAAAATATGCCGTCGTCTATAGCAATAAATAGAGACATTTACCCAAGCGTCAACCACAACCATAATACAAGATACTCTAATAGGGATCTGATACTAAGTGAAAGGGTCAACACTGTTCTGGCATCGAGACAACACTATTACGTAGGCGAAAAGGTCCATAACCTTTTGCCAGAATCGTGGAAAGACGAGTGTTGTCAAGTTACGGAAGGTGTTGACCTCACTCTTTCATGACATTGGTCGTAGGGAGTCAGAAAAGTTGATGCATGCCACGGATTGGAGATTCCTACTGGATGTCAAAAATAAAATATAAAAAATAAGGAATAATTTATTAAAAATTTATATTTATAGATGACAACCATGAAGTTTCGCATAAATAAATTGTCTATGTTTTTATGAAATCATGTATGTGTATGCGCATGGGTGTATGCACGTGTGTGTGTATGTATATGTGTATTTATGTGTGTGTATATATATATATATATATATATATATGTGTGTGTATATATGTGTATGTCTGTATGTATATGAATCAAAATGTGTATCGGAATAAGTTTATATTTTGTTTGTCTGTGCTCTATATTAATTTGTTAACTATTAGAATATATCAAAATGTAATTGCCTAGCTTAGAACGGGGTATGTACCCTTGTTAGCTGGGCAAAGTGAACATGGAATTGTATTTTGATAAAAAGTGTGAATAAATAAGTAAAATAAATAAAAAAAAATTTTTTTAATAAAATTGACTGCAACTTCAAAAAACAAAACGGACATATCATCTCATCAATAAATGCAAACTAATTCATCATTTAGCAAATACCGATAAAAATATGTGAAACGTATTAAGAAAAATTTAATGTATTTTCGTAATCAATATGGATATTGAGAACAAATATTTTCATACATAACATTTACAATAAAATTTTAAAGTTTAAAAAAATTCTCCACAAAAACGTGACATGTTTGGCCTTGACAATTGAGACATCGAGATTCATGACGATATTTGTTTCTGGACTTTTTTTTCTCGTAATATAATTCTTAGACTTTTATCTGTGCTCGAAAATGAATTTTACCTTTTCATATTCATGTTTACATATTTTTTTATAGTTAGTTACTTATGGGCTTTTACTTGTTACTATTGTTGAAGTTATTAATTTTATTACGTACATGTTTTTTTTTTCTATGTTGAACAAAAATAAATATGAATGATTGCATTTTTTTAGGGCCACGCAATATTTGCTATATCATAGATGTTGCTAGTATAGTAGAAACGCGTCTACGTATTATACATCATTGTATCCAACCATATTGTTTAATATGATAGAATATAAAATAAGTTTTTCAAATATTCTTTTTGATAAAATGCGTATCTGATTCGGTACAGAAATTGTGTAATTATTTGTATCTGGTTTGTTCTACTTTGCAGTCTGATATCTATTTCTATTTATTCTGTTATCAATCTACCACGCCTTCCCATCGCGCCATCACACCCACTGTTCTCCCTCCCCTCGTCATCCGGTTACACCAAAACGGAACAGTAAATAATCGAATATCGTACCGTCTCGGCCGGCTCTAGAAAACTGATTGAATTCGAAGGTTTGCCGATCAAACGAAACATGCGTATTAACATCGTTACTGATATGAAAATACAGCGGTGAAAACATTTTATTTCTACATTTATTTGGAAACACTTAAAAAGTTGGTTTGGACCTACAGAGCAAATGGAGAGCGAAAACACGACTAAAAAGAAATATGATGCGAATGTTGACAGATGCATAAAACGAGAAAGCCCGAAAAAAGCACGGCGTGACCAAGTTTAATAAATACTTTATTCAATAATATTTTCAGTATGCCCACGTTTATAAACAATGCTGGACTTTACTCCCAAAGAAGTGTATCAGGAATGAAACTTATTATAGCGGTCTCCATGGTGTAGTGGTTAGGACGCTTGAATCACGCACAATCATGGTGAACTGATTCAGGTTGGTTTCATTCAGGTGAATCTCACCCACTTTTAGCACTTTTTCTTCACAAAAGTCAACAGATAGAAGAGTTGAGGAAATGTGGATGTTTAAACATAGGCAGAATGGTAAATGTTACACAGTGTGAAAAGTGGCCAATTAAACCAGCCAATGATAGGTCATAAGCCCTGAAAAAGCCTAGACTTTTATATTCTCTTCTCAAAAATGTTTTCCCTCTGTTGCAACAAATCAAAAAGTTTCAAATACTTCAATATTTAATAAGTATATTCACAATACGTTTGTGTTCAGATAATCAGAATTCTCTTTAAATCGTAAAAAATTCCAGAAATGATTCGATGTATATAAATATAATACGAAAAACACAATAAAATGCATTTATATAAATCAAATGACCAACCTTTATTTTTGTATATGTAAATTAATTTTCATTTATTTAATTACTTCATATATCTTCTTATTTTCACTTTTCTTTTCTTTAAAAACAATTATTTTTTTATCTTTAGCCCAATTTGATTTTCTAACTCCATCTTATCTTTATTATTGCTCAAACTGATTTTATTAAGCTACACCCTTATTTTATAATTTTCGAAGGTGGATTTCTACAATTGAGCATATATATGAGTATGATACCAATGCTTACTTACAAATTGTATGTATTTTATGTATCCTTGTTAAACAAATTTTTTTTTAAAGCCACTGCAAATGCGGCGGTCTAGCGCAGAAAAAATTGTTTCACAGACAAAATGTTTTTGCATCAAAAAGCCCAGATAATGTCATGTTGTTCCAATTTATTTTTCAGATGTAAAATTAGCATATAAACACACCTCTATGAGAGCCTATTGGTTCCAAGTAGCAATAAATGCCAGTCGTTTTTTGTTTTTTTTGCAGATGCGGCCTTTTATTTCTGGCAGTGCGATGTATCTATATTTTACCATTATTCGGGCATCCATTAATTCTTTAAATAATGTTAGGTATTAAAACTAGTTAAAATTTAGTTGGTCTCGTATTTTACTAGTTATACTTTCATCTTTATAAGCCTGGGTGTAAGCAATGTAAACTAATGTGGGGTTACCTTTATAAAGTTAGGGCAGGATATGTATATAAACCGGTGGGCATTATAACCGACGTATTTTTTTAAATAAGAGATTCAATACAAAGCAAAACGTAACATACGTTTGAAAAATAAAATAAAAGTTAGTGTTTCAAATCAAAGTTGCGGCAGAGGATACTGGATGAGGGTCTACGTACAATAGCTACCCTTTGGTAATCGTTAATCGCATTCCTGATCTTAGTTTTTACTGTTTACTTTTTATATCTTAGCACTTGAAAAACTTACACTTCGCTCAATGCATATATATATATTTTTAAATTTACAAAAAATAATTTTTAACGTTCTAGAATTTCACTGTGTAACTGCAAAACGTTTGGTAACCTATCTTCTAAAATATGTAATAGTATAATACTTTACTAATTAATTATTTTATACTTGAATTAGGTTAATGCAATCTAGAATTCCAACCGCCCGCGCCCATGCCCTGTGACTACAGCATGTGTTGTGATCAAGGTACTATCGAGAAAAGCGAGACCATTTAAATTGCACACAAACTTGCATTGGGAACCATATAAGACGACGGACACATTAACCAAAAATGGTGACATACACAAACATAACCAGACTATAACACTACCGCATTTAAAAGGCAAAGATAAATGCAGAACAGTCAAAAATAATATAAATTTAATGACATTGTGTACAATATTCTGTGTTTACTATATTAGTTTTATATCACCTGTCGATGGGAGGAGTGCTCCCCCGAAACTGTAGTAGTGTTCTTGTAAAAGAATAAAAATTGTGTAACACTAATAACAAAGTTTTATTTTCATAATAAATTATAATGAAGTGTTACGAAATGAATGCCGATTCAATTGACAATACTATACAATGGATTTAAATACTACAATGACTTGCATTGCTACTTAAAAATTACATTAGACAAATTAAAAATCGACCTGAAAAAGCACATGATGGCTTAATCAACCAGGCGAGACATAACATGACTAGATTTTATATTATTCTAAGAAAAAAAAATAGTTTTCTTGTATATTTGTACAGGTTTTTCGACATATAAACATATATAATCTGATGGGCAACAGAAAATAATAATTAAAGCCTCTCTTCTTCTAATAATTTATTTATAAACTGGGTCACAAATTTAAAAGTCAATAATTCAATTTCCAGATAAACTTTTTATTTGCTTTCGGAATTTTTTGAAATTAAATTATTAACTTCAATTTTTTTTATTTTTTAGTCTCTACATCTATTTTTTATTTATTATATTTCTTATAGTCTTATTTTCCACTTACTCGTGTATAAATAATCTACACCATAGATTTCATATTGTATTCTGGATTTAGTATACCCACGCAGAGGCCATGCCTATGTGGGATTTTTTTTTTTAGTAAATAAATTAATATGTGTGTACCAAAATGTAAACAAAAAAAATAAAAATATTTTTTAAAAGTACAGACATTTGATAGTTTTTTTATGTAGCTCTGCAAAACATGTTGTAATCTAAGTTATATACATTATTAAAATGCATCATGATTGAAAAGGGGGAAACAGAATCCCAACCGTCCATGAGCTTCGTAGCTGCAGAACTTGCTAACATATTTATTGTACAGCGACCTTAAGGTGATTTTTACAAAAATTGCGCTATTGAAATAAATAATAATAATAATAATAGGTAGTTTTGGTATATCCTAGTAAATAATGAAAATAACTTACCAATGAAAACGAATATCTGATGATGCGAGTATCGAAGGAGCATTGATATGGACACCGTCTGTTGAAGAAGTAAACAGCACAAACTAAGTTAAATTTTCATGGCCCGTCGAATACCGATGTTGTTTTTCTGGGCCGTTAGTTCTGATAAAGGACGCCGCATTGCCGTCCGGAAAAATGGCAAGAAAGACGAACACACAACATAACCCAGAAAAACATCATCACAACTCGATTTTTTAAAACACATAATCACAAAACATGGACATAAAGATTGCAAGTAAACATTTAAGGTAAAATTTATATTTGAAGCACTAACTTTGTAGTAATTCATTGTAATAAAATAAATATATAACAGCTTTGTTTTAAACCACTAATTGCTAATTTTTTCTATGGACCGGTTTCGAAACTTCACAAGCTTCTTTATCAAGGCATACTCAACTAATTAATTATAGGTTCGTAGGTTTTCACGGCCTTCAGAATACAGATAGTGTTTTTCTGGGTTATTATGCCGTGTTTGTGGGCTTTGTATTGCCGACGTTTCGGAGCACATTGCAGTGTCCATCTTCAGGGCTGAATGTATGAGTGTAGTTTTTAGTGTGTTTAATTGTGAGGAATTTGTACCGTGTCGCAGTCGGGCAATGTATGTGGTTAAGTGTGTGGAGTTTGTACCGTGGGCTTTGGAAGCACCGGGTACCATGAGGTTCGTAGTCGTAACCCATCATCCCTGTTTATGTTATTAGGATGCTTGTATATTTCTATGGCTTCCTTTATTAAACGGGCTTGATGATTTTTGGGCTTTCCAAGGACATTTGGCTCAAATAAGAAATTATGCCCTGTTTCTATGTAGTGCTCTGCAAGAGCAGATTTATCCGGGTAGCCCAACTTGCATGCACTCTTGTGCTCTTTTATTCTTGTCATTATGTTTCAAGAATAAAAGATCACAAGAGTGAGAATTTTACAAACTCCACACACTTAACCACATACATTGCCCGACTGCGAAACGGTACAAATTCCTCACAATTAAACACACTAAAAACTACACTCATACATTCAGCCCTGAAGATGGACACTGCAATGTGCTCCGAAACGTCGGCAATACAAAGCCCACAAACACGGCATAATAACCCAGAAAAACACTATCTGTAATTAATTATATCCTACATAATATTACATTGTTGATACATATTATGGAGCTTATAAGTCAAGTGTTTTTGTCATGTTGTTCTTTTAGTGACGGACAGTGTAAAGCGAGAATAAAAAAACAATATTTCCTTCAGTCCACTCCTATCTAGTTCTAAAAATCGTATTCATCTCACTTCACACTTCCCATCATTAAAAGAACAACGTGAAGGTAAGGTGATCAGTCTCACGCTTCAGGTGCCAGTCCAGGAACAATGAAATATTGAAGTTTTAATAAAACCTTTGAAAATCAATATTTTACGTCCACACTGCCAGGAATTAAACAAAGGACCATAAAAATGGTGGGCAAACGCGTCAACCACTATACAACGAGGCAGACTTATCCCCACTCAATTTACTTATCCAAGATATTTACCTGAGAGCAGCCATAGAACTGAACACACTCGTCTCGGATTCGGGTTCAATTTCACACACCGAACTGTATTTCTCATCCGCCTGGACAGATTTAGAGATGAAATAAGCGAAAAATTATTGCTGCTTCTTGCTACACACGTGCTGATAAATGTTTATTAGTTGGCTTTGAAATGATCAATAATATTTTAATAAGTTACGAAAATATTCTAATTTTTTTTTTTGCGAATATGCTTATTTATTAAATTTTATAAGCATTTGTTCGCCGAGGGGCTTTTAAATTTTAATGTGTAATACAATAAACAATCAAAATATTTTTCGATTAATTTCAGTGAAAATCTCCCGTGCGAGGGCAATCATTACGAATCAAGTACTTTAAGGGATTATCGATTGAAATTGTTCATCCATAAACAAAATTTTCACTGATAAAACGTTACGCGGGCAGGTAAAAATAAGAACATAGAATATGTCGATCAAACTTGTTTATCAAAGGCTGCACTAATTCGCTGTTAATGCAGATATTATGTACCAAACTTAGTCTCTGAATACAATGTACCGTATCAAATTTCTATAAAACGAAATGAAATGCTAAATAAAGAAACAAGCCACACGCATAAAAAAAAATAGTGAAATTAATTTTCAAAATTTATGCGCCAACATTACAAGTCAAGTAAGTGGTGTTTTTGCTATTGCCACTAAACGTTTGTCTTTCTGGAATCAATTATTTTTCTACTTTTAAATTGTTTCTCATCATACTTCGTATATGACATCATATTTTTATTGTTTAGTGTATAAGACATTAAAATTTAAAAGCCCCTCGGCAAACAAATGCTTATAAAATTTAATAAATAAGCATATTCGCAACAAAAAAAATTAGAATATTTTCGTAACTTATTAAAATATTATTGAGCATTTCAAAGCCAACTTATAAAAATTTAAGCTTAGCATGATGTGTAAAATTTAATATATAATTATTTTTTTTAGGTAATAATGTTTCTTAAAAATCGCAAGTACATTTTTAAATGACGAAACTCGTGTTAAAATGAAACCTTTAAATAGAATTCCGTAAAATTATACAGTGTAATAGAATAAAAAAAAACATTTTATTATTATTAGTATTTAAAAAACGTGTGTTAAAATATACGTAATTTATCAAATATATGTAAAAGGATTGATTAACATATTACAAAAGAAATGGAAAACAGTTTTAAGGGAACATGGGAGTCAAAACATTTAAAGGGATTATGATTTCTCATTGGCTGGTTTCAATCTTTGTCATTAAATGTCAATCTTAATAGCTCTCAACTAGGTAAATCCAGTCATCGTCTGCAAAATATTGTTAATTCGATTGACTATCTCTACTGACATTCCTTTGTAGATTTTTTTTTAATTATAAGTAAAAAACGTTTTTTTATTTTCGACCATCTTAGAATCGTTCACCAGTGACCGGATTTCGCCGTGACCGACATTGTCAGACTGGACTTAAATGTAATTACCAAATAGATAACAGTCACGTATCTGCGAAATCTCAAGAGGATTTAAAATAAATTTGGTCGTATTTCTTTCTTGCTGTTTTCACAATTGAATTGGCATTCCAACATAAAATATCAAGGCATTGTTACAGAAAAAGTCGTAAACTACATATTTTACAGTCGATACACTGTCAATATGTTTGGCGTAAACGTAAAAGACATTAAAAACATATAATATGCAATAATACGTTGTAACTTCAGTCCATCCGAATATTTAATAGCCTTTGTATTTATTAATGTGTTAGTGCTTGTCATTGAATTAAGTTTAGTAAATATACTTTTATATAAATATATATAAATAAACTTTTTCGCGAGGTCGACATCCAATCCCATATCTTTATATATTATCAAACCAACCTGTTCAGAGAGTTGATACCGTACGCGATCTGGGTGTTATTCTTGATAGCAAACTTACATTTGAGAATCACTTCGATGACATACTGACCCGTGCACATAGAAACCTTGGTTTTGTACTTCGTACATGTCAGGTATTTAATGATATCGCGTGTATTAAAATGGTCTACTTTGCTCATGTTCGCAGTTTGCTCGAGTATGCCTCTTCTGTTTGGTCTCCACAATATGTCACACATAAAGAAAAGTTTGAGAAAATTCAATGGACATTTCTTAGACATCTTAACTGGAGATGCAGGTATACCGATCTCAATTATATGTCTTCCTGCAAAAAACACCACTTGCTTACTTTAGAAGATCGCCGTCTACTGTTGGACATGGGGGTGCTTCATGACATACTCAGTGGACGCCTTGATAGTCCGGCTCTTTTGTCAGAGTTATCATTAAATGTCCCCGGCTACCGCACCCGTCACACGTCGAGCTCTCTATTTCATGTGCCAGCAGTTCGTACGAACTATGCCCAGAACTCTCCACTTATACGTTTTGCTAGTGAGTATAATTTGAACTTTCCCCTTATTGATCCATTTGATTGTAAAAAAATAACATTTAAAATGCGCGTCTTAAAACATTCTTTTTTGTCTTATACTTAGTTTCAATAATAAAGTTTTATTTTATTTTATTAAATTTTATCTCTATTTCTTAATATTTTATATATATTTATATTTTCGATACCTGACACCCTCTTTCCAATATAACACCCACACACCCACCCTCTCACTCACTTACACTCACACAAACACACTAGTATGTATTGTACGTGTATTTAATGTATTTCTGTGGATATCTGTCATTGGTTTTATTCTCTGTATATGTTATTTGTTATATTTGTATTACATGTATTACTGTTGATATCCCCAATAAATAAAAAAAATAAAAATAAATACTACTATTGTTTGTGTTAGTACATACTATATTACGTTATGTTTTCAGTTGGAATACGTGATTTTTTATTTCTTTATTTAACATATTAGACATAATTTTAAATTGCACATCGGTGGATTTGTTGCCAAATGGCAACTTCTTCCAACCAACTGATGATGATGATTTCACTAAATAGAGGTATTATTTAGTAATCTAACTTTTTTTAATTTTGTTTTATTGCTCAAAAAACTTTTATTTTCTAAAGTACTAATGCTGTATGAATTTTTTTAATATTATTATCTAGTTATTCTCAACTTTACTGTGTTATATTTATATTTAGTACATAAGATTTTCTCATGGTTATTGCTATCTTTATTTAGAAATGTTATGTTTCTTTTTTCCTTTTTGTATTATATGTTTACTAAATTGTTTAGTTTTAATTATTCTATTATTTCATACTATGTACTACATGATTATTGTGCACTGCTGTGATTATTCCTGTAAATTATTATTTTTTGTAAAAGGTTCTTTGAACCGTTGACGTATAAATAAATAAATACATTTGAAATTCCTGCAACAAATAAATTGAGGCTTACAAATATCAACTTGAACTATCGATTGAAAATTAACTTAATCTCTCAAAATGTGTTCAGTGTTTCAAATGCAGACTACAGATTATCGTAAAATGTATAACGACAGGTATTGTATTTATGGCCATTCTAATAGTGAAACATTTTTAGTAAGGGGACTTTATTTAAACTTTTGGTTTGGTCATTAATTAACTTATTCATTTTATTTCAAACATCAAGTACAAAGAAAATGTACTTTGGCAGACCTCTTGCTAAAAGCAATATTTTCCATCCAACCAAAAAACAGATAAGTCAAAAAGAAGAGATTGGTCAAAATTTTGTACTAAAAAAAAACATCAATATATACTAAAAGATAGGTACATACATATTTTTTTTTTAAAAAACCCTTTTTAATTAAAAATAACCGCTGTTTTTCTTGCTTGCACATATTAACTTTAATAAAATTAAAAATTGAAATAATATAAAAAAAATACGTTATACATGTTAGACGATGAGGAATGTGAGATCAGATAGTGTGTTTGGAAGAAGAGAGAAAGAAGAATCAAGAAAAGAAAAAAAGGGATAAAAATACATATTTAAGAAAAAGAAAAAAAAAACAAAAAAAAGCAGAAAAACTCGGGGAGTTCAAGATTCTGGGAATATATAATAAGGTTTCAGAGGTTTTTTGAAAGTGGCTAGAGATATAAATAATACAAATATTTCTAACAACTTTTTGAATTTTTATATTTCATAATTATCAGATGTACTTTTGGGAACCTGCAATTTAGTAAAAAGCTTTTCTTGTTTTTATGCCTTAACAAAGGAACATTTGCGTTCCGAAACCGGTTAGTATATACATTTATTTAACACATTATTGCAATAAATCTGCAAGGCGTTTATTTCGAAGATTACCCAATTCAGTAAAGAATTGAATCTTAATCTTTATAAAAGAACTAAATATTTTTTTTTTAATTTCAACAGGAATGGAGAAATTTTAGAGAAGGGAATATGGAAGTCTGGGCATTTACAGGGCTTATGAACTGTTATTGGCTGGTTTAAGCGGCCACTTTACACACTGTGTAATAAATATTGTAAATATTTTCTTTGTGTAAAATCACGAAATAAAGAATAATTTGAATAATATTAGATATTTTTATAAATGGAAAATCACAAAGTTAGTGCTTCAAATAATAATTTTGTTTTTTATTTATTTTTATTAATTTAACACATTGTTTTAGTGGCGAAGATCTACGAAAAGCCGGAAGATCTATCCCAAATAATTCCAAGTCGTGTGACGAATTGACTAATCCTCGCATTCTGGACATTGGGGCATAAAAACAAAAGTTGCTCTTCAAAGATTTAATGAGAAGCAGGTTTTGACTTCTGGTGACATGGTTGAGAACATAAAAAGAAATTTATTGCAACAGAGATGGGACATCATTTACGGCATTAAGTATTTTGAAATACATATAAGGTCCATCTCAGTTCTACGTTTCTCTAATGAAGACAGATTAAGAGATTGCTTTATTTCAAAATAGGTATAATTATCCGTTTGTAATCCGAACAACCCTGACACTTTTCTTGGAAAACGGTGTTGGACAGACTCGATATGGTCAATGAGTGTGATTATGTTGGAAATCCTAAGCATTAGATAAAAATTATTGAAAAATCTAAAGTTTTCCTCGAGTCATTTCCCAATTTAGATATTTACATGACTTTCTAATCTTTTTGCGTGGATTTTGTTATTCAAAACGCAGCAATTATTTAAAAGGAAATTTGTCAGTTGTAGTTGGTTTTGAAAATATTCGACTCATTTTGTGTTAATAGCAGCATTTGAATAGGGTTAAAAGCACCAAAATTGGATACCGACTGAGTGTAAACCTATGCCCCTTTGCTTGTTAATATTTGGTTTGCGTGCAGATTATTTCAGCTGAGAGATTTACAACAGAATATTGTGCAAATAAAACGCATACTTGGGTACAACGCGGTTATTTTGAGCACGGGAATAGGCTTAACAGGATTCGTTGCATAGTATTGTTACCATGAATAATTATGTAGTGTGCAGGTTATTGTAATCACTGCAATACATCTAACTATACTTATATTTAACTGTGCAATAAACTAAGGGGGTTTTTACCACCCTCAGTAGATTGAGTGTGACAGTTGGAATGTTTTTTTACTTTGACAAATGATAAATAATGCAAACATTAGTTTTTTTTAATACAAAAATTAATGTTATTATGTATTTGACTAGTTTTAATAATTTTTAAAGTCTGGCTGACCACACAACTTAAGATGTGCATTTTACAGAAAACGGCCATAGATAAAAGTACACAGTAGTTAACAGTATTTATTTACATAAAAAAAAGAAATATTACACCAGTAACAAATATAAACATTTACCTATAAAAAAGAAAGAAAAGAAAATAACCGTTTTAACATTTTTTAACATTTTTTTTTTTTTTTTGCACCACAACAGGCCATGAGGCCTAATTACAGTGGTGAATTACATCACAGAGCACCCAGGCTTGAGAAAAATCACATTTTTAATTTTTGTGTTCTCACCGGGAATCGAACCCGGAACCTTCCGTGCGTGAGTCAAGCGTCTTGACCACTACACCACGGAGGCCGCCAAAAAAGGGGACGAGAAAAAAAAATGTTTATGCAATGTTTAATTTTTATTTTTGCTATTATTCAATAATGTACACGCTCCTACTTCCCATTTTGTTGTATCCAAACTCAACACAGTGCTCTTAACCTCAAAGTTTGGGATACGTTATTATTATTTTTTGTAATATATATGTATTTGTATGAATAAATAAAAATAATAAAAAAGTAATATTTACAGAGTGTCCCAGAAGTCGACGTCAAGCCGGAAACTGATGATAGAGCAAGTCATGCTTGTTGTGAGAAAAATGGAAAAAAAATCTAAGTCTTGTGTTTTTTTAATTATAGGCATTTAAAAAAAATCGAGAAAATCAACATCCTGTGATGGTATTTTAACTCTCGTTACTACAAATCTTTACTTTATTTCACTTTTATTTTTATTATGAAATCCTATATAATGTTTCTGTAAATTTAAAGCTAACTGATGGATGCATCAAGAAAATAGGAAACTGGATGGCTGAAAACAGACTAACATTAAACCCATCAAAAACTGAACAACTGTGGGTGGCTTCAGCCAGACGACAGAATTTGATCCAGGATACGGCTCTACCCAATGTAGGGAGTGCCGTTTTACCCACCGTTAAACTACTGGGAGTTTTACTCAATTCTGACCTATCTCTTGACGCTCAAATTAGTAGAACGATAAGTTCATGCTTCTACCAGCTGAGACAAATTAAATGCATACGCAAAAATTTGCCGGTTGATGCCGCCCGTCAATTAATAAATGCGTTTGTAGTGTCTAGAGTCGATTATTGTAATGGTATCTATGCAGGTCTACCAATGAACAAAATGACTCGCCTACAATCTGTATTGAATGCCGCAGCGAGACTTATTTTCAGAATCTCTAAGTTCAGTCATATCACTCCACTACTTCGGGAACTACACTGGCTACGTTTTCCACAGAGGGTCGAATACAAACTCTGTTGGCTTATGTGTAAGTCACTGCACAACTCGGCTCCGGAATATCTAAGGGAACTATGCATTCCAGATGAACTAGCTGACAGGCGTCTCACGCTTAGATCAGCTACGTCTACGGCGAGAGGAAAAGTTATTATACCTCTACGCAAACAGCGCACTAAATTTGGTGAGCGCGCATTTGCGGTCGCAGGCCCTATGGCATGGAATGCTCTCCCAGCAGAGGTGCGAGGCTGTGAAAGTGAAGTGATGTTTCAGAAAAAACTTAAAACCCACTTGTTCTCTAAATCATTTGAATAAATCCGTAGCACGTGACAACAAAATAAATTATTTTAATTAAATTACAAATTTAAAAGCTTCAATTAAATTAACTTAACAATAGAATCACCATGTAAAGCGCCCTTGAGGTATTTTATTACGAAAATGGCGCTATATAAGTTATCCACAATAAATAAAACTGCTCCAGCTTGGAAGAAAATGTTACTTTTTGCCCAACCAAGTATTCAAAATTAACACTACGCCCAATTTTAACTAACTGTACTGAAAAAAAATGTACTACGCTAATTTGGCAGGTTACTTTAAAAGTTTACAAGTTTACTTAAAAAATTTACCGACTTTTCTATGTCTACCGGTTTCGAGACGTACCCGTCTCTTCGTCAGGACACCAATTAAACCAACATGCAAAACCCAGTACCTTCACCATAGTTGTTGCAAAAAAATAAAAAAAGGTAGGTATGTTGGTTGAGTATATTGGTTTTATTGGTGTCCTGACAAAAAGACGGGTACGTCTCGAAACAAAGAAAAGTCGGTAAGTGGTTGTATACAAATATTTAATAACATTTAGTAAAATGTTTAACCACAAAGTTGATGCTTTAAATATTAATGATAAATATAAAGTCATTAAAGCTTTTAGCCAAAATAAAATACACGGTATACGACTTAACCATAAATTTATTTTTAAAACTACAGATTTATGAAATTCAACATGGCTTGGAGTATTTCGTCAGTATGTAGAGCGTTAAAAACATTACAAATCGTCATCATTAAGTCAAATCCGCATATTTTTGAGTTAACGTTTTTTGCCAGTATACCCACGATATATTTATATTTTATGGAAAATGAATAATTAATATAATATTTTCAGTGAGATTATTACGCTGTAAAACTTTATTAAAGCATCGAAAAATATTTTTACCAAATAGATTCTTAAGGTTGGATTTCGCATTTTAAACATTCACGGCGTTCTTTATGTAGCGATATTTATAATAATGTACGGGACAATTTTTGTAGCAAACTGTATACGCTTCGTTAAATTTTTGAAATTTTTAATTAAGTCGGTAAAAATATTGATTTCACAATATTTCTATTTCTGTCAAAGTTTAATCTAGCCGATAATTTTTCAAATACGTTTATTTATCTATTTTACAAGAAAAAGTAAACGTTAGGTAACCTTATTTTCTGGATTACACAATCAATCTCACCCCCGAATTCCAACCCCTTTGACTGAATTCTAATACTTACAACAATTTCCTTACATTTATTAAATGCCGTTAGGTACAACAATAATTCCTAAGAAATTCTTGTCTTCCAGCGCAACGAAGAATTTATTCTGAACTTTCTAGCATATAAAATTGCTTAGGAAAATAAAAATATGTATTTTTAAGAGGTACGATAAATAATAGAAGTACAGATAAGATTATAAATACAAATAGTTGGCTTTGAAATAAGGGTACATAGTGCATGTATAAAGGATGAATGTCAAAAAAATATGTTCAATTTCAATTTTTTTTTTAATCGTATTTAGGTATCTTGGAAAGTACACCCTCAATATTAAATTTCATTTGATAAAACTGAAGATGATGTGAACTGCCGTCAGATTTATTAGTTTAACACACATACATATTTACATTATTTACATCCTGTACTCTTAAAATATTGTGTAATTAGTCGAATTATCAAAAATATGCAGGCCATTCAAATAATAAATGATGATGTCTTTGATGTCTTAATTACATTGTTTATGTCATTTTCCTGTTATTTCTGTATGATTTTTAATGGCATTGTCATATTGTGTTTGTATACCAAAAAATTCACCAAAAACAATAAAAAAGGAATGGCCCACGCTCAGACGTTTAAGTCTTTGTGGGCATTTTTTCCAAATTTAAGGCTATGTTTATTTTTAGAATATGTATTTTTTCTCTTTTTCTCTTCTAATGTTTAATAAATATAATGTATAAAATATGTAATTTAATACATGCATAATATGTAACAGTATGGAAAAATAAACAAAAAAATAAAAAATAAAAAATTATTTCTCATATTTAAATATGTTGCAACAGAGAGGGAAAACATTTTCGAGAAGGGAATATGGGAGACTAGGCACTTACAGGGCTTATGACCTGTCATTAGCTTGTTAAGTGGCCACTTTACACACTGGGAAAATCCAACCAGTCTGCAAGCATTTGGACATACTCAAAACATTGTTGAATAGACTACCTGGTAAAAGAAGTATACAAAATTGGAAAATTGTTTTCAGGCGTTGCCTAGTGGGTGAATTGGTTCAGCCGGATAAATCTCACCCACGTGATAATGGTTTCATTTCTTTTATTTCACAAAAGTCAGCAGATGGAAGAGTTGAGGAAATTTAGATGTTCAAACATAGGCAGAATGGTAAATGTTACACAGTGAGTAAAGTGGCCACTTAAACCAGCCAATGACAATTCATAAGCCCAGTAAGTACCTAGACTCTCATTTTCCCTTCTCTGTTGCCACAAATTTAAATATAAAAAACTCCCTAGGGAGAAAACCCATAAATGTACAGAAATATTCCAATTTTCGCATTCATTCAAGAAAATATTTATAAAATAGGATAAACGTCAAAAAATGTATTATCTTATTAGTGCAATCAAGGCCAAGGGCCCGTATAATGAATGGGAATTCAACAAAGTTAATTTTATTTTTAATATTAAACTAAATATGCATAGATTTTTATTAATATGTTCAATTACGGGTTGCCGACGAAGAAACTCAAAATTTTCATACAAATTTCGCACATTACACATTATAGACGATCGATAATAACTCTGTAAATTTCCCATTGCGATTGGGGTCCAGAGGTCCTATTACAAAAAGGTGATAAGAAATTCAAAGTTGTTTTCCGATACAGTCAACTTAAGTTTCTATACGAAAATCAGTAAGATAAATTTGTAAAAAAAAACTACTTTTGTAAGGTAAAAGAGAAGTTTGGAGACATTAAAATGAATATTCGCGCTATTTAAATAACCAGCTGCTGATAGTGTAGTGTAGTTTTGAGGGTGATTTTGTGTTTGGCATCTCGCATTTTGAGAATAATCACACACTTTGATATGAAAATTGAAGTGTTAGAAACCGGGACATAAGAGTCATGATAGTTACAGGAAATTAATTATGTTACGCATACAAATATTTATATCAATTTTACTAGTACGTACCTTTTCTGTGGAGAACCGATGGGGCAAATTATTAAGAATCGAGGTATTTTTTTATTAATTAGACTAAACAGATTTTACTCCCAGGATAAAACAAATGGACCGTAGTCATTATGGGACAGAGCATAAGTTCGAAAGTCTGACCAGTCCAAATTGAGTTAGCGAATAGCTTCTGAAGTTAATGTTGGATGCAAAATTCCGTCTGCCATTTTGTTTTCGAGCGCCAGCAGATTTTTTTAGTCTCACTTCCGGGATTTAATTAATTATTTGCGTTTTTCGGACGTCTCCGTCAAGAGCTTAATTGGCTTTTGTTGATCCGCGCGTACATATGGGGCGTGGACACGGCGTAACCGGATTATCTACAGTACAGATTAGTCTACTACACACCCACTTTCAGATGAGTTCTTTGTCTTTTTAACCTCTTTACAGCTTTATATTTTCATGGAAGTAGTCTGACATTTTAATACCTTCCTCTTGTTTCAATCGATTCTTGCGTTGCTTCACATTCTTGACCAGCTTCTTGCATACTTTATAATTATGTTTTACTTTTTCATACTTTGTTACTTGCTTATCGTATTGCTATTAGCTTCATTTATACTTTTTTTTAGTTACGAGCTCTTTTATACCATTCATAGTCTTTCTCGTAAAATAATAGAGTACGTACTTCATTTTATTTTTTTAATTGTAAACATATTATATGTCAAGCATGCGCGGTCCGCCCATAGAACGCATGGAACCATTGATTCCCCTAAATTTAGCCAAATAATGTTTGTAAAATATCATTTTTAATAAATTAATTATCGGTCATAATACCTAACATTTAGATAACTATAAACAAATAATGTTATAATAATTTGATTTATAATCGCAATAAATTGCGGAAGAATTTTACAATAGCTTTAAAAAAAATGTTAAAAAGCAACAGAGCCCTCTAACACATCCGTTCACCAGCGCTGTCATGCGCGTACTGATCGGCGAGTACTTGCTACCGGCTGGCTGGGTACCGATTGAAAGAACGATCGCGGTGGAAGCAAATTCGAAATTCCGTTCCGGCGCAGTACTGAACGCGCAGTCCGGGCGCAGGGCAGACTTCAATTCTCACTAAGCAACGGAAGCAATCGAAACACACCAATACGTTTTTTGCCATGTAGTTTAGATGCGATGCGAACGTAACGCCGCGCCGCACCGCGCCGCGCAGCATATGCGATTTTGGTATTTTGGCGCTGAACATAATATTATAATTATAATTTTGTGGTGGAGTAGGAATGCAAAATAAAATTTAGAATTTAATTTAAACATTATATCAATATAATGTTGATTTGTTTTAATAAAAAAGTTTATAATCTACTACATATTTGGATTTTTCGGGTTCAAATAATGACCAATATTTTTTCGTCGAAAAGTCAAGTTTTTCAACAAGAAAATATCAATTTTGGGTTTACTGCATTTTAGTCAAGTAAAATATAACACCACAAAATACTCGCAGTTATTTAATAAATATACAAAGTGAAGTTGGTTGATTTGTTATTTCAATTTATTACTAGATGAAATTATTGCTATTATTTCTAATCATATAAGTGTTTAGTTTATCTTTAATTTCTTAAGGGCGGTGTATATTATTATGTACCAATTACTTAAATACTAATTGCTCCCCTAATCAAAAACCCCACCGCACGCCCCTGATGTCAAGTCATTTTGGGTCTCGTCTGGTTAGTGAAGTCATCGTGTGCTTAAGTGCTATTTGTACGATCTCAAAAGACAATAAAGAAAGATGTGTAATTTCACCATGGTTGTTTAATTTATACTTAGACAACCGAATACCAAATATAATATATAGAATGTATGGGTATTGGAGTAACAATGGAAAATTTTGCAGTTAGCTGTTTTTTGTACGCTGACAATGCATTACTAGCAAGAAGCAAGGAGGATTTGTTACAAAGATATCTGCAGTGTATACTCGTATAGTGTGCATTAGAGTGTTCCTTACATCAGGAAAAAAAAAATTCTTAATTTTCTGTAATGTTGATCTGCTCTGTCAAAAAAAATTATTGTGTATTTTGGAATTTTTAAACTTAATTTTAGCGGTAGCTACTACAACTTCAATGTTTTTTTTAAAGAAAACGGGCAGGAATTAATAATTAAGGCTAAAAACGAAAACCGAAAACGTTTAGGGCAGGTCTGAAGGTCATAAAAAAGTCAATAAGATATTGTTTTAAATTGAATATTACAACTAGAATTATCTTTTTTTTTTTTTTAAAAAAAAAAGAGAATTTAATTCTATAAAAAAAGGGTTCAACTAAAGTATTTCAATACATTTTTTTTTAATGCATAACTTTAAGTAGAAAGAAAGGAAATTGTCACAAAAATGTATGTGATTTAAAATGCTGGTATTTCTTTTCAAAATCAAAAAAAAAAAAATTTGGCTTCGGCCACTTTCATGTTCAATTTATTATCTTTAAATAATTACAACAAATTTTAATGCATTACTTTTTTTTAAAGATGATACTTCGGGTTGTAATATTTAATTTATAACAACATCTTATTTACGTTTTTATGACCTTCATACCTGCCCTTACCGCTACCCATACCGAGATCCCAGATACCTAAGTTTAGTCTAAATTTGAAATGGCGTAATCTGCCGGTCTTAAAGTAATTGATAAACCTTTTAAGTATATTTTTAACAGAAATACCTTTAAAACATATTGTTTTATCTAATTAATGTTTTATTTTTTTATTATTGCGCGATTAAAAAAAAACTTTAGTTTGAAAATGAATAAATCGTATGATTTTCTAATTTTGCGTTAGTTTAACCAGACTACAGCCTCAACGCCTATTAGGAAGAAAATGATGTTTGATAAACATGTTAATTATATTTACAGGAATTATAATGTTATATCTTTTATATTATTATTCTAAAAACGATTATTTGTGTATGTCATATAGGGGCCCGTTTCACACGTATCGTGCCAATCCACTCGGTCCGGTAAAATTAGGGTGGGTGGATACTTTTTTATTATTTTCTTTTTTGGTTTTATTTATTTAGTTACTACTCACGGGTGAAAGTTTTGCTAAAAAAAATCGAGTGGAGATTAATCGGCCTCGTGGTGTACTGTTTCGTGTGTTTGTTAGTTGTATACCTTTTATTAAATGAAATAATATAAAAAGTATTTATTAATAAATCCAGCCCATATTATTCCATTGTGCCGTGCTATATTGAACGTTCGACTAAATTGGCGAATAGGAATTTGAGCTCTATTCTTTAAATACATTGGATTCATTTTCGTCTGTCACAATTTACAAATCATCCAACAAAGCTTGGGTTGAAATGGTCCAAAACACTCATGCGTCTTAAAGTGCCGTCTATCTCAGTAATTTATTTATTATTTTTCACCGGATTGGTGCGACAACGACAATGTTCTAAAAAGTTGGCAGTCGCTTTTGTTCATTATGTAATTTATTAACTGTCGACGCGTATACATACAGTACGCGCTGTCAAATATTTTGAGATTATATTTATGCGCCGAAAATAGCGGTTAAGATTCAATTTTATATTATTCGATTCAGTTTTAAATAGTATGAAATCAAAAATCCGTAAACGCGCTGTGATTGCCCGTTTACTCTGTGTTAGATTGTTTATGGCTTGTTTTCTGTGAAAATATAGTGGGCTGTGATCATATTTTAACATAAAAAGTATTTAACTTTGTAATGCTGAATTTAAAGAAATAAAGCATACATACAAGGTATGTTTGTTATATGGTATTATTCGTGGTCTATATTGTTATTATTTGTTCTATATATGATTGATTTCTACTCATTTTTATTTTATTTCTTCCTTTACATAACTTCAATGACAACACGGAGAGTTCCGGATTCGATTTCCAGTGAGATCACAATAATTTATGTAAAATTTTACGTTTATCGTAATTTTAAGTTTGATGATAGAAAATAACTGCTAATCGATGAAATAGGGTACTAAATTTGAACAGAAAATACTTATGTTAAAAATTCTTTTTTTTTGTTATTAAGTGATCTGCTGACATTCCATTCAATAAAATAAAAATTATGAAGAGAAATGACATAATTTAAATTCATCAACTTTAAAAATAACCGGGAATTAAGTAATACTAACTAATCAACGTATCTAATATATACGACCGAGGGATAAGTAGTATTCATAATAATATTTATAGCATAATAGGTGGCCTCCGTGGCGTAGTTGTTAGGACGTTTGATTCACGAAGGTTCCAGGTTCGATTCCCGATGAGAATACGAAAATTTAAAATGTGATTTTTCCCAAGCCTGAGTATTCTGTGCTACAATTCACCGCTGTAATTGGGCCTCCTGGCCTGTTGTGGTGTAATTTAAAATAATAATAGTAAACAGATGTCAGAAAAAGTAGGATACTGAGCAAACAGAAAAAGTGAGTAATTGGTTTATTAATTCATAAGTCGATTGCCTATTTTTGGGAAAATAAATAATAAAAAAAATCGTTGGAAAAAATGTAAATGTTTAAAAATCGGTAAATTTTTTTAATAATTCAGTAGATCGATAAATATCACCCAAAATCTCGGGGTCTCCCTTAGGTAGATCTCGAAAGGATCGTACCCTACCGATTGTTTGGTTGAGAAAAATCACTTTTCTATTTTGTGTTCTGGCTAGGAATCGAACCAGGAACCATCCGTGCGTGAGTCAAGCGTCTTAACCACTACAACTACACCACGAAAGCCGTCGGGATGTTAACATTATTATGAGAGACAGAATATTATTATTTTTCTTTTAATAAATATTTGTTTTCTAATGATTTACCCAAATATTAAAATGTTTGAGGGCCATTTTCAACAAGTTGTAAATAACTGACTATTAGAAAATGGGAACCAAACCTAGTTGTGGTAGAGCGGGGTACGAAGCTCGGACCTCTGATCCGTGGGTCCGCGGCACTAGCCACGGGACCACGACCCGGTTCAATATTATATTTAGATTGCTCCTAACAGTAAAAAATTCATTGTGAGGGTCAAAGGGGTGAAATTTCACGGTGCCCGAGATTCTAATTAATCAACTGAGGCCCGCAGGACCGATTAAGCGAGGCCCGAAAGGTCGAATTTTCCAGCATGTAACAGTCGGCGACAGTCGACTGTTGTCTGCTTGTAATATAATAATATGAATAAATAAAAAAAATAATGAAACATCAAAAGTTACTGTACCGACCTGATTTAGTAACTTAACCAATAATTTAATACAACTTTGGTGTTTACCAGTATAATTAAATTTTAGAGCAACATCTTAAAAGTCTTTGTTTTTTCGAAAATCTTCGTGATTTTCACCCAGTTTCTAAATTTAATGCGATTCAACGTACAGTTTATAATATTTAAAACAAAAAATGCCAATTGAACCAATAACTCAATTTTTCTTAAAATTTGTAACTTGTTAAGTTCCTACGGATTTTTTCTACAAATTTATAACTTTCGTACGTAATATTTATTTACAAGAAATTCAGAGTGGTATCTACATATGGATAGCAACAAATGTATATAATTAACAAATATAAAACAGTACCACCCTTTTTTAAATTTCTACTATATACCTGTGTTATGAAAAAGCACTGTTAATAATACATGATAATTGAGAAAAAAATAAATAAACATAATTTAATATTCCTTTATTCTTATTTTCGAGAACGGAGAGTAAAAAAGACTTACTTGTGAACAGCGGAATACAATAATTGATTCAGTCACTTCGGGACTTCATTGTGTGAAGATTTTCCACTGGCAGATGTTACGTTTATCCCAAATAATATGAACGGGGAATTTTATGGAGTTTCCAAGACACGACGTAGAAAGGAAACCGATAAGCTCTCGATGTTAACAATTACAACGCGCCCTTTTTTTACCTTTCGTGACCGATTTCCGACACACACTGAACTTATCGGATAAGAGACGAATCCGGGTGATTATAGTGGGAAATTTTTGTACAAATTCATCAGAGGGTGAACGAGCTCTTCCACAAAACCCTCGTAAAGTGTATTCAAAAAAGGGAAAAGGGATCCGTTTTGTATGATAGCAAAGAGATAATGCGATTGGATTGTATATAAAATCATGTACGATTAGGGAGCATAATAGTGTTTAGCCTACCGTACATGTTTACTGGAAAAGCACAGTTCCAAAGAATCTGAGAAGATATTATACTTTTAAATATATCATCATCATCTTCGTCTTCAAGCCGCGCCTTGTTTGATGCTTGACTTATTATATATCAGAAAAAATCAACGTCATTCCCGAAATAAAGACCCATAACATTATTTAAAAATGCAGCATCAATAAGTTGTTTGTATAATTCTCTTGTACGTAGAAAGTTGTAATTTGGAAGTATTGTTTGGTCACCTCATTATGTGATTTATAAAAATATAATTAAAAATTTACAGAAAAAAATTCTTCGTTCTTTGTCGTTTAAGTGTAACATGGGCGGAATACTTCAATGTTATGAAGAGCGCTTGGAGTATTTTAAAATTGAAAAGTTAGAAACTAGGAGACAAATAATGGATATGATGTACTTGTTTAATATAATTCACAATAATGTTGATTCAGTGTTTTGTGTTGAAAATGTGTCATTGTACGTTCCCCGTAGGCGTCTGAGATCACCTAATACATTTTACCTTCCAATTTTTACAAACAATATGGCACATTTTAACCCTCTTGCAAGTATGTTAACACTCTATAACCAAATGGGAAAAAAAGTCACGATTGACATTTATCATGATAGAGCAAATGATCATAAAAAAAATATTACTATGTATTGATGTAATAACTTATATTTACATATAAGTTATTAATTTTAAAAATACTTGGTACACTTCCACTAATTTATTTTGACCAATTAGCGCTTTCACCCTCTAATGGGCATCTTCGGACTGCGCTTGGTCAAAATAAATAAGTGGAAATGAACCAAGTATTTTTTAAATTAATAACTTACATGTAAATATAAGTTATTACATCATTACAATGGAATTCGATCAAGAATTGTCAATAAATAATTCAAATAAAATTACTAAATCTTAAATCAAATGCCTAATTCTTATTTTTGTGTATGTAAATTTATTTTAGTCTATTTTGTTTTATCTTATATGTTTTTAATTCTATTTTCTTTTCTTAAAAAAAAAATGTAGTTTCTTATGTTTAACTCAATTTTATTTCTTTAACTCAATCTTTATTCTTATCTTTCACTAAACTTAATCTTTATTATTACTTAAATTGATTTTACACACTTATTTTTTATAATTTATGAAAGATGGAGGAGTTCTATAATTGAGAATATATATAAAGAACGTTAGTAATACTTACTTAAAAAATGTATGTATTTTATGTATTCTTGTTGAACTTCCAAATAAATAAAAATAACATCAAAAACAAAAATTACTGTTGTGAAAATAAAATTTAAAAATCCGTTTTCTCATGCCTACGGACATACCCTACAATTGTCTCGGTGTACCGAGCCTTCCGCCATTGGCAGGCAATGCTAAACAATAAACAAACGAAAACAAGAGAAATGTTAGGGAGGCAGAGGCATAAGTTTACACGGAGTAATCATTCCGTTTTATTAATGAATCAGAGAAGAAGGATTAGTCAGAGGCAGCCAAACGGGCCCTTTGATCGACTCTCAAAGGGTACCCATCCATACCTGTAATTAAAACGGAAGGCATCACAATTTGCAAAGAACGCTTTCGAACAACTTAAACCTTTTAACCTATTAAATAGAGAGGAGAGGGCAAATTTTGAGGGTCATACTCGTATTGTCGTTTCTGGTTCGAATTGAAAACTTTTAAAGAATATTTGTACAAACGTGCGTCGTTTTATAAAACTTGAATGCACATATGCAAAACGGCATCCGACATTAAGGCGTGTACATGTTACACCATAAATGTATTTTAAGTCGAGGATCAAAACCGTCTTTTGACCAAAATTTAATTCAATAGGGAATATCAGGGTTTTTTTTCATTTTCAAAGTAATAAAGGTCTATGAAATACTCTCAGGTAAAAAAATATTTTTTGTTAAGTATTAGTAGTAGAAAAATTATTTTTAAATTTGTAATTTTGAATTCCCGCAAAAACGGCGATTGCTTTGGCCACGCCCTTAATACGTCACGATTCATGTTTATTTGTTCCGACCATACAAATTTGTAAGGAACATTGTCACGAATCTTGACTTCACAACTGTCAAGGCCAAACATGTTGCGTTTTTCTAGCGACGTATTTTTTTAAAAATATATTTTTTAAATTTATGTATGAAACCATTTATCTACAATATTCATATTGATTTTGAAAATAAAATTAATTATTCTATATCTATTTCATATATTTTTATCGGTATTTGAAGTATGTGATATTTCCCTATTGTTGTTAACTATACAATAAGTTAAGAATCAGCTATAAATTAAATGTGTTGATATTTATTGGTGATTTTTACAATATTGTGATTGTTATACCCAACTGTGTACAAAATGTGTAAATCGCGCTGATAAGTAGAACGAAAAATTTACATAATATTAATTTACAGACCACAAAAAAAAATATTTTTTTTTTAATAACTCAAATAGAAAAGGCGTTCAAGGACACAGGCGAGAAAGGTTCTTTCCTATGGACAATTTCACATGTACCGTGCCAATCCACCCGGCCCGGTAAAATTAGGATGGGTGGATCATCATTCCCTTTCCGCACTTAATGGTGCATACGGCACTGCATTGGTACACCAATCGCAGTGAACCTTGATCATTTTTGTTGCATGAAAGTAAGGTGATCAGTTTTACGCTTCAGGTACCAGTCCAGGGACAATAAAATATTCTAACGTGAAAACGCCCTTTTAAATTAATATTTCATATCACCCATGTCGGAAATCGAACCCGAGACCTCTTGCATGGTAGGCAAATGCGCTTACCATTAAACCACGAGGCCGACGTGTGAGTGGATACTTATTTATAATTTTATTTATTTTTTGTTTTATCCATTTAGTTTCTACGCGCGGATGAAAATTTTGTCGGAAGAAAATAGAATAAAAATTAATAAGCCTCATGTACTGGTCCGTGCGTCTCCCTGCCAATTAATAAATAAAATAATCATTATACAATGAAAGTTAATCTACCCTGTGTTGTTTAATCGGGCCGGGTGAATTTTTAGTGTTGTGTGATAGTGGCGTATAGATGGGAACCTCCTGGACCATCAAAATGGTACCGTTCTTAGATACGATCATGACGGCATCACTTGATAAGATGTATAAGAAACAAGGAGGCAAGCAGTTTTACTAGTCAACTGATGCCTAGACCATATTTGTATTCGTGACAAAAAAAACTCTATAGCTGACATTATTCCTTTGAAAAAAACCAAAAATGTCATATTATGGACAAAAACATTAATATTCTAATCGCACAAATTAAATGATACTAACAAAAAAAATGGAACAACCAAAGAGTAGAAACTGATCCTATTACTTTGTATACCAAACTTTTAATTCATTTAAATACAGTGTATGTAAACAGTATTGAAGTGCGCCAAGAATAATAAAGTCAAGTATTGTAAAAGAAAGGTATAGTTCAGCAATCAATAACAATAGTATTCTTTATGGAGAAGGTAGAAAAGTTTGCCTAAAACTTTTGCTGATGAATGTCGATAAATCGAATGTGATGGTTTTTGAAAGAAATGAAAGTATGACTAAATGTGAAATCACCGAGAATGGAGTTATACTAAAACAAGTAGAGCAATTTGTTTATCTGGGAAGTATGTTTACTAGGGATGGAATGACTGAGAAAGATATTGAAAGGAGGGCGAGTGCCGGGAACAGAGTAAACGGTGCACTTAAATCGACCTTGGCAAATAAATGTTTGTCACAAGAGGAAAAATTGGCAGTTCACAACGGAGTCCTGGTCCCGTCCCTGATGTATGGGAGCGAAGTATGGACTTGGAAAAACAGGGATGAAAGTAGGCTGAATGCTGTCGAAATGCGATCTCTCAGGCGAATGTGTGGTAAAACTATGTGCGATAGATGAACAAATGTTGAGATCCGTGCATTATGTAAGGCTGAGACAAGCATTATCGACAAAATCAAGAAAGGAGCTCTGCGCTGGTTTGGACATGTAGAACGAATGGACAGCGAAAGAACGGGTAAGAATATTTGCAATGCGAATGTCGATGGATGCAGAAATAGAGGAAGACCGAGAAAGACATGGCATGACCAAATCCAACAAATACTTAAAGATGGACATGTCAAAAGTAGGAATAATCGGCACGCGTGCATGAGAAAATGTATGAATGTAGAGGAAGCAAGATCTGTATGCAAATATAGAGTGTTGTGGTGTTCTATCCTCTCTGCCTACCCTTACGGGGAAACGGCGTGATGGTTTGTTTGTTTGTTTTAAACAATAAAGAAATAAACCAGATGTATTATAAAGACTAAGAGAACATACACTAATAATATTATGTATCACGCTTAAAACAACAAATTTTAAAACACATAATGCACCTTGAACCCTCTAAAATTATGACACTCAACTCACGCCTAAACGATCAGTCATGCCTAGTGCGTATTTAGTCGTTCTTTAACCGCCAGCCGGGTTTGACGTAATTTTGACATTTAATTCGAAACCAAAATGCCTGATAGCGTCTTAAAAGCGTGTAAAAACCGTTCGGATAAACGTAAAAAAGATGATGTAACTTTTAGTTTGTAAGTAGGTAAAGAGGAACTTGTTTATGATAAAATTCCATAACTTAAAATAAAAAATATTATAATTAAGAATTATTTTTGTAAATGCCGAACTTTGCTCTTCTACCAACAGGGGTGCACTTTAAGTAGGAATGCGGTTTTTAATATGTATTAAATGTAATGCAATATTATTTTAGCATTACTAAAAGCCGGTGAAAAGAAATAAATGCGTAGGAAATATAAGGAATTTAAGTAAAGAATCAAAGTAGAATCCATAAAAAACTAAAGTTTTTTGTAAACATTCAAATACACACTTTTTTATATGCTAAAAAATAACATTCTCACAAATTTCTAGTACATGCATTCTAGGCGAATTCAGCCCACGTTATAGATTAATAAAACATTTATGCTCCTAACTTTTTTTCTACCTGAAGGATTGAATATTGTCTTTGAATCTTGTAACTAATAATATACTAGTATATTATGTAATGTATTTTGTGTATTTGTTTTATTGGCCCTGATATATTTTTAAAAACCCTGTTCATAATGTTATGTTAATTCTACAAAAATAGATGATGATCGTTTCCGCATTGTGTTAAACCTGTGAAATTGACAATTCCTCTAAAGAAAACGATTTCAGAATATCAATGATCGGATACAATTAAGGCGGGCAAATCGTTTAGCATCTTTTATAACGGGCGATTTTTCCAGGTCGAATTCATCTCCACCTGTTTTTTCGGGTCGAATCTACGCCGATGTATCAAAGGTGAGGCGAGCTCCGTTGGCGAGAGATGAAAAGAAAATAAACTGCTTCTCAGTGGGTATTTTAAAACCCGCCCCGGGGCGGATATTTTTCGGGGGAGTGGTGCCTTCCCCCCTGCCCCGGTGCCCTCTCTCCCACTCTTCCCGATTTCAGCCTATAGCCTCCGGACACACGCGAGCGGGACGAGGGCACTTATTAAATAAAAATGTTTTAAAAATAACTGGAAAATATTCAAGTTTCGAGGCAATAAGCAAATAAGTTACTATGGAAAGGGATAAAAAACATAATTAATTTCGCTATAAAATCTCGAATTAATCATTTTTTTCAAGGCGCTACTGACCAAGCAGTCGTTATTGCGCATTCGTGAGATTTTTATGCGATAAATTAAAACATTAATTATTGAATACTTTTTTGCCATCGTTTAACATATATATTTAGCTTCCGAAAATGGCGGCGAACGTTTGCAGCACAATAGGTTTGAAAACGTTTTAAAGCATAAAAAAAAATAATCTTGGAATCATGACTATACAACGAAAACTGGCCAAGTCACAATTCTTTTTTGTTAGCAAATCAAGTTTTAAGTATTTACACAACTAATAGTTTTGCTATTTAAAACACTCGTGATTAAAAGTTTCTTTTGCTTTACATAGCACAAAGCATTAGCAATGGACCTATGTTATGTTAGTATGGAAGTGTTTTGATTTTGTCAATATTTCTCATAGCATATGTTCATAAACTGACTTGATCTATAAACAATGATCAATTTTGTAAAAAAACAGCGAGATACAAGTGAACATGTTTTTTTTTTCGGTAACTAGTTTAAAAACCTTTTCAATAAATCTCAAAATCGCAGAATTTTACTTGGCCACTTATCACCGTATGCTGACGATATATCTTTAATAAAAAGGACCCAAGTTTCGGTCCTAGAGCAGACAGCCAATTTCTTGGTACATTATAGTAATAAATCTCTCTTAATGTCTACATTTAATTGTAGTGAAACAGGTACTTGCATATTATTTATATTTAAATAATATGCAATTATGGAATATTTTTCTTTAATGAAACGAACCAAGAAAATAAAAAGTGCAGTCAGCAATACAACATATTTAAGACAGAAAAGAAAAGTTATATTTGTAATTCTTTTTTGTGTAGCACAGATTAAAAACACCTTTTTTGCAATTTATATGCTATCCTAAAAATATTAATACGTCACTCCCCATTACGGACACAAGAATTGTTTTTTTCTTTTAATGTTAATATATGTATTGAATTTACATTACAATTTTGTTTAGTAATAAAAAAAAAGATTAAACATATAAAAAAAAATTTAAATAATAAATTATGTAAAGCAACGTCTTTTCTTTTAATAATAATAATTATCGTTTAATAATATAAATTATGTAAAGCTACGTCTTTTCTTTTTTGATAAATACAATCACATGCGTAAAATAAGGTTAAAATCAACCTAAAAACCTCTGGTAAATTTTATATTATTTTTTTTTATTTTTTTTTTTTTTATTTAAATCTTAAAATAGGGCACACATATCATACATATTGTTATGTGTGTTCTAATAATAACATTACAAATATATTTAATTTATAAATTGTTTATCACATATGTCTTGACCATTATTTTAAATTTTGATATGTTTTTTTCTTCATAAATATTTTTTTTCATTTCGTAATACTTTTTAATTGCTTTAAATAAAATTGAATTTTGTGACTTTGCCTTTTTCCTAAATGGAAGTCTAATTTTGTTCTTTTCTCTAGTATTGTGATTGTGTTCATGCTGGTTCCGATCAATTTTTTTCCAAAATTCTGTTTTTTTATTAGAGTTTATAATTTTATGAACAAATATCATTGTATTGTAAAATATTCTTATTAACCCAACTAATGACCTTACAAATAATGTCAACAGTCCAGAGTTATAGTAGCATGCAGATAACATGCGAGAGCTGTCTTTCGAGTTTTTAGAAAAATGTTTTTTTAAATTACAAATAGTTTTATTGCTTTTCAAAAGATTCGCCTTTAAGGTTCAAATCTTTTGCACGCGTTCAGACCGATTCTTGAAACATTTTTCCACTTAAAGGTGGAATCACCGAAACATGGTTTTGAAAGGCTTCATCAGCTTCTTTGGGTGATTAAAATCGCTATCCACGCATTTTTTGTTTGACATTCGGGAACACAAAGAAATCAACAGGTGATAAATCGCTACGGGCAAAAAACCTTAATTCTATGTTTTTCTCCTTTAAAAAAATGTTTGTTAGACGTGCTCTGTGAAATCCGGTACTGCACATGGTCAAGGATGACGCTACGTTTTTGTTTTTTTTGCTGATTTTATCGAAGACTTCTGGCAAACAATTTTTTGGTCAAATTTTTTGAGCATTTCCTTAAACATATCGTTTTTGGAGCTGATGTTCAAAATCGTATGAATTGCAATTTTTCTATCTCACGATAAAACTCATGCCTTTACTACAATCGTAAAAATCAAATATCCACCTTTACGTAAAGTTAAGGTGATTTTTTTTTCACTTGATTGCTCTCTTTAAATGCTCACCAGAAACAAACTACGGGGTCGATTTCTGAGCTGTCACTGTTTTAACAATAACAATAGTCAAATTTTAGGAAAATACTTATGTCACACCTAAATAGTGACACCTATTGGTCGTAAAAACTTAATAGGCAGCCTATGTAATTCTGCATAATCGAGGTGTGGTAGAAGTAAGTTCTGAAGTATTTTTAATATTATATTATTAATTTAACTCACATAAATGCCCGGAGAGCTTTAACAAGTATGGAACATAGATAAAATATATAAAGTAAGAAATAAAATATAGCATTTGGTACATTCAAATACATATTTCTACATATAACTAGTAAGAATATAAAGATGACCTGATTATTTTAGTTTATATTGTTTATTATATCAGTGATAATTAGGTTAATTAGATTCATTACGTTTTTAAAATTATTACTATGTTAACTTTGTTAAACAACTAATTTAAGGCATGTTTCAGATTTTGTAAAACGTTTCCTTAGGCACGGGACACCCCAGTGAGGAAACATTATTCGGTATAAAAAAAAATACAAACAATGTGAAAGTATAAATAAATACATACATATTGTAAAACTTTTAAATTAATCAATATACCCAATAAGAAAAACATAAAAATAAAAGTTTTGCTATACTAATACACACTTGTGAGCGGGTAGAAAAGAAAATTATAAACAAATTATTAACATGCTTTAAAATGCTTAACAGTTGTAAAAAATAACTAATAATAAGAATAAGAAAAAAAAAAATAATAATAAAATAACAAACAAAAGCAAAAGATAAAACTATTGTATATAAAAGGGAATGCGTGTGACAGACTTTTCTAAAAATAAGGTTAAAGTAAAGACTAGAGTAAAGATTACATAATACACAAAAACATTGTAGAACACTTCAATAAAGCACATATAAAATGAATATAAAAAAATAAAAGATTTACCATTTAATGTCTAAAAAACTACACAAAAAAAATGGTATACATAGGTTAAAACATGAGTATTAGAAATAATAAAAAGATGATACTTGAAAAAATAATTTTAAAAATATATTAGGTATTGCAATGAATACAGAGTAGTATAAGAGTAGAGGAAATGATAACACTTTGGAATATATCATCCAAACTTGCTGCCAGAAATTGAATACATAAGGCAAATTGCTCGCTTAAAATTGATATGCAAGAAATTCTGCAACCTTTTGAGCGAGTGCAGATTGCTATAAAGTCTAACTTCGTTAACCGTGCAAACCTAAATACTGATGCATGATAATATCTTAGTTTTTGACTTAAGTCGGGGATAACAACGGACATGGAATAATAATGAAGATCGATACCCTTCTTCTTATCTTTCCTCTCCTCGATAGAGGTTGGAAATCATCGCAGCAATTCTCACTTTGTTGGCAGCTGCCCTGAACAAGGACTGAGTCCTGCAATGGAACCAGTCACGCTAGTTTTTTTAACCAAAAGATGCACCTTCCACCAAAGGCCATAAAAATTATATGGACAACTATTGGAAAAGCTCGTACAAATGACACATGAGAGAAAAATCTTCCCAAAAGGAAAACTCTCGGAAACGATCGATTCTATTATATTCCGGTTCATTTTTTTATTTTTTCCCAGTACCGGTTATTATTAATCTTAAACAAAACATACTACATGGATTAGTAGCCAAATATCACAACCGGTTATGAATTAATCGATTACTTTCATTAATCGATTATACGCTTCTTTAGCTCAAACCTTCTTCCAGACGCCGAGAACGTGTGGATGCTGCTTATCTCGTGGTTATTTCACAGCTAGTTTGCGGTGTCTGAATACACAACCATAAATCACGCCAGCGTCGCGACGCCTCTGCGCGACGCCAACCCATTCAAAGTACGCGGGCGTTCGTTTTAACGCATGGTTTATCACCGCCTGTGTTACAAACACGAAACTTGCGAGCTTCAATTATTAAGACTTCACTGATTAAATATTGTAGAAATGGAACTGTTTTTTTGTTTTACAAAATGCACACAGCGTACTAATATAAATATTATCAGAATGTATAAACCATAAACGCTGGATGACTTATGAACATAATATATGGGAAATCTTTCACCGAATTGCTGAATGTATAAGGGTAAAAAAATTTAAGAATACAATGAATCGAAGAAAACGTATATTATATAAGTTTAGAGTAAAAATAGAATAAAGCCAAAATATGTGTTTATTTATTACTTTGTATAAGAATCTGTAAGAAATACTCCTGCTTAAATTTCAAATTATAATGCAGTGAAACACATTATTTAAAAACAAGTACAATATATATTTCATTACTATATATATTTTTAAAATTATATATTTAATACTATATTATTTATGTTTTAGTAACATGTATTCTTGGCACATATATAAGTTTATTATTTGTATAATAACGATTTTAAATTTCTTACATTTGATTAGGTGAGCATTTATAATTAAGTGGTTTTTTATTTGTTATAGTTATTTTATTTTATTCAGAAAACATACAGTCATACATAATAAGTATTGAATACAACAATTTTTTAACACAAAAAGACCAATTAAGTTTTCATAAATTATGCAAAAGATATAAACATTAAATCTTAAAAGTATAAAACTATTTATCCCTTTCGCTTCTGAAATTATTTTCCAAATTTTCTCTACTTCGGATACTGGAGTTATCCTATAAAAATAGATTATTTTCTAAGTGACCAGTAACATGCACAATCGTTGTAGCCAGGATCTAACAGAAGATGGAAGGTTTGAACTTTTGTTTGTGCCCACACAAACGTGTTGACCAGTAGCGAAGGGGATACGCTCTAAAAGATAAAAAATCTCCATCTTAGAACAGGCTGCGCCAGGTTAGATGGAGACTTTCATAAACAGAGAACACTCCGTTTTCATTTTATATTCATTAGTTTTATATAGATTCCCTGTTATTAAATATGTTTACTAATTTTATGAAATAAATTTATAAAAAAAAATGTACATAAATAATACTATACATTTTGGACAAATATATATGTATGTGTGTTTATGTATCCATATGAATGTGTATGTATGCATATGCATGTGTATGTATGTATATATATTTATGTACATTAACATATTTAATCGTTCTGTATACCTCAGAGCAATAATTCTCTAGAAAAGCCCTTAAGCTGTATTGCATAGAACAAAAGGGTTCTAAATTGTTGGTTTGGTTTTAGTGGGTTATGAAGTTTAACAACAAACGTGTAATGGACGGTTTCGGTTTGCGCTCACAATTCTCAACGCAAGGACCTACGGTATACGACTAGTATTGCTGTAATCTGTAGCTAAGTTCGTGGTCAATATTCAAAGAATGGTTTTTATGCGTATGGACGACTCTATTAGGTTTTTACTCTAAGCTATATACCCATATACCTATGTGGGTACATTTCCTTATTTTAACTTATTGTTGTTTCTTCAAGTCTTTATCATGTTATTCTTACTTTTAATTTCATATTATTGTAAGTTTTTAGTTTAAGCTACATTAAATTTTAAATTGTTGAACAGTGACCGGATTTTGTCGTGACTGACATCGCCAGACTGGTGAGAGACTGATCAAATTCTAATATACTAAATTTATTGTACAATAAAATCCAAATATATTCTAACGTTGTTATATTTTCTACCGAAGTTAAATGTATTAGAAGAACCCTTTTTTTCTAATCACAATATTCAAATCAAACACGTTTTGAAAGATAAAAATAAATAATTTTCACACGTATTTACGTTCATAGAAATTCTTTGTATTTTGTAAATTAGGTACTGAAACCATTTATACAGATTTTTTTATATTATTAAAACGTTCACAGAATTAGAATAATAACAAATTATCTAGATGTTTATAAATTTCCTTATTATTTTTACAATTTATCAATTAAAAACCTATAAAGCTCAAGAGACAGACGTATGCTGAAAATCTGGCTTTTAGAACGAGGTTTTTATAATGATTTTTTTTTTCTTTGTTTTTTTGACCAATTTTTATTTTTTTACGTGTAACATATTTTCGATGCACGTAGGATACATATTTTCTTTTTTTCCATAGTAATAAGAGATGTTATATGTTATAGAAATTAAGAGATAAGATTGTGTATATATATTAGAACTCAACTATGAGCACCTGCTGACGAACTGCATTAATTTTATGCAGTTCAGTCGGACTTGATAATTTGTATTTAAATTTTTTTGTGTTTTTGATAAATAAATAAATAATACTTATCATGAAATATTATTAATTTCTTCAAAATAAAAAAATATTTAAATACATAAATTTGAAATTATTTAACACACATTTAACTTTTGGTTTCTCCCATAATAAAAATATGTTTACACGCCAAGAACGATGCAAATTATTATTTAAGTACCTAGGCTTGTACTTGGGGTGCGGAGAAAGGTAGCGCGAGTAAGTACCACCTAACGTATTTAAATATAAAAGATGCCGAGATATTGGATACTTTTGGGCGGACTTACGAGCTGACTCAAATGCTTTCAGGTCATGGTGCTTTTCGAAAATATCTTTATAGATTTTAAAAAAGAGAAAACGATTGCTGCCCTTGCGATGGACTCAGCTCTCAGGACGTCCTCCATATATTACTAGATTGTCCTATGTTTGACGCCGAGAGGTTAAACTGCATACGAATGTGCGCACAATACGGCCAAATTTTTGAAAACCAAGAGGAAGTTATAAAAAATGAGGCAACTGCGGAAAAATACATTGACTTTATAGTTATTTACTTCATAGTTACAAAAATGAAAAAAATTAATGAAGGAATTGACTCAGACCCGTGAAAAATCGCAATCCATCTTATAAACATCACAACATGCGCAGGTGCTCGTGTTTTGATTTTGTCGCCATTTGTCGGTCCTAGCGGTCACACGAGTGTGAAGAATTTTTTTAGCCTAAAAGTATTTTTTTGGTTCGCTAAGAATTGAGGAACGTTTTCGCAAAGTTAAATTTCTACAAAAAAAAACAAATGCATTTTTCATTGAAATGGGTTCATCCCTGTGAGTTCTATCGATTGGTGAAATAAAATTTTAACAAAACGATATATGTGCGAAGTTGTAGCGGTTCAAGTATCGTGGATCATAACAAAACGAAACATCTACACTCTATAGAGTTTTCACAAAGCGAAATTTCTACCTATTTTTTGGGGGTGTTAAGTTTTTTAAAATCGAAAAAAAAAACACAAACAAAACATAATTCCGGCCAAAAAAAAAGAAGATTTGAAGAAACTTCTGACCTACTGTATAGTAATAATAAAATAATATTATTTAAAATATATTTTGTTTTCATTTTATTTTTATCATTATTATTTAACTTTTTGTACATAATGTTATTTTTACGTTGGCGGGCTTATTGCCAAATGGCAATTTCTTCCAACCAACCAATAAAATAAAAGTTTTTTATTATTATTCAAGTTACAGAACATATTCAATAGAAAAGAAAGAAAAGAAAGATAAAAAAGCTAAAGATGTATAAAAATAGAAATAAACGTATTTGTTTATAAATTACTTTAAATCAAAACTATTACCTAATGGAAAAGGGAAAAAGAGGAATGAGGTAAAAGGAAAGGAGGAGAGATTAAGGAAGAGAAAGGAGTTGTTTCTTCAGACGTGATTTAAACAGAGATAATGTAGTAACATCTCTGATAGTGGATGGGAGATGATTCCACAGTCCAGCCGCATGGACACTATATGAGTTAGAGAAGAAAGAGTTTATTAGTGCTATAATGTACGTAAAAATGTATAGTAGGTAAATACCTAAATTTGCATATTTACATAGGTACTTAGATATATCAGTAGACATATAATTTTACAAAAAATCAGTTTAAAATGGTTTCATGCAAAAGTAAACTTATTTAATTCCCAACATAAATCAATGTTCCATACATTCGTATCATAAAAATATGTAGATATTTCTTTTTTGCGAAAATTCGTAAATTAATAACATTTTTATAAATAATTCTATTGATTCTACATTGTTGATTTTTAGTATATGTGTAAGGATTTTATATATCTATAAAATGTAATTTTTAGATATGTAAAATCTAGATTCTTAGTTTAAAAATATTGTTTAGTTTCCCACCACTCTGACGATGTCGGCCACGCCGGTCATTAATGAACAATTTCAGATAAAAAGTAAGCAAAACTAATTTTACTCTTTATAATTGATTTATCTTCAAAAAAAAAATTGCGTCGCATCACTTAAAAACCGAAACCGTAAGAACAAAATAGCAAATAAAATTTTAGTAAAAATATGTTCCTGGTTGGATGTATGTTTGGTTGATAGGTATTACTTTAAGCAATAATTTATTTATTTATTTATTATATATATACGGCCTAAGCCAATTACAACTGTTACATAAAGAAACATAAATGCAAGAAACTTAACAAAAAGAACATAAAACTATTAAGCAAAGACAAACAAGGGCAAAACAATAATTGTATACAATATATTTAAAAAAACGAAAGACCAAAAACTTTGAGCTAAACCATGCCAATCCAACTTCATCCCACACTGTTTAGTCGCGAAGAGGTCTACGAAAAGCCGGAAGATCTATCCCAAAAAATTCCAAGTCATGTGATTAATTGACTAATCTACACATTCTGGACATTGGGGCATAAAAACCAAAGTTGCTCTTAGAAGATTTTATAAATAGCAGATTTTGACTTCTGGTGACACGGTTGGGAACATGAAAAGAAATTGATTGCAACTGAGATGGGACATCACTTAAAGCATTAAGCATTTTGAAAATGTATATAAGGTCCATCTCAGTTCTACGTCTCTCCAATGAAGACAGATTAAGAGATTGCTCTATTTCAAAATAAGAATAATTACCCCTTTGTAATCCGAGCAACCATGCCACTTTTCTTAGAAAACGGTGTATGAGTAACAAAATATAATAATTTAATTAATAAAAATACGAAAAAATAATATATTATATACGCCAGGCACGAGCAATTTTTTCTAGTCTGGGCCAGATTGCCAATTTTCCTCAGAGTTGCGGGCCGGAATATCAAAATAACAACACACCCATACAAAACATGCATAGCAGCATGCTCTAGTAGGCAGCGAACACTGTGTAAAGAAAAATCACAGTAATTAAACTAAATTAAAAAGACAGACATGCTGCACTCAGGATTGAAATCATTTTCCTGATAAGTAACTGCAGTCCTTGTTTAGTAAAATCATATTTAACAATACACGTACTGACGAGCTTTTGATTTAAATTACTCTCAACATTTCTGGTGCACTTATTTCCTCTAAAATCGGATTGAACGTTTAACATGCTCACGCACTCTGGATTGCAAAAACTTATTCGTATTTCGGTTGTGATTATTTAGGTTATAGAAATCCTTTTAACAAGAAACAACTGACGCATTCTGGATTGATGTATATTTTTTTATAATGAAATAAATTAACCACGTGTTTGATGTTTTGAGTGTATAAGCGAATTGTGGTATTAGAATTTTATTTTATTTTATTATAAAGCCAACAGACATTTATAAAAATTTCACAAGCTCCAATTAGAGGCTTCATCTTAATATTGTTAACATAAGTAATTGTTACATAAATATAAAGCATAAATATAATAATAGATAACGTACAAAGCGCTATTTTCGTAACATAATACCTCAAGTGCGCAAAAATAATATAACTAATTGTACACAACCTGTTATATTTTTAAAATGTAAAATAAATATATATTTAAATAAAACCACTTTGTTTTTAACCACTAATATATTTTTTTACACCAACCGGTTTCAAAGCAAACAAGCTTCTTCGTCAAGAATCGGGTTGTGGTCCCGTGGCTAGTGTTGCGGACTCACGGGCCAGAGGCCCGAGATTCAAACTCCACTCTACCCCAACTTGATTTCCATTTTCTAATAGTGAGTTATTTACAACTCGTTGAAAATCGTCACCTTGACAAAGAAGCTTGTTTGCTTTGAAACCGGTCGGTGAAAAATAAAAATTAGTGGTTAAAAACAAAGTTGTTTTATTTATTTTATTATAATGGATAACAACAAAGTTAGTGCTTCAAATATAAACTTTCTTTATTTACAATTCAAATATTCTTTTTTAGCAATTCCCGATTGGAAATCATCTATGCCGTGTTGTGTCGTTTTAAAATGAAGAAATACTGCTGGGATCTTAAAGAAACAGGATGTGATCACATTTCATGAGTAAGGAGCATATGCTTGTGTAAATAGCAAATGCATTACTTAAAAATTGAATTATTTTCCATTTGTCAGATTGTCAAAGAAATTAAAATGGACATTTTGTTAGTGTTGCCAGGGTAGTAAATTGTTTTACGCTACTTTGCTTATCTAGTGAGAGAACTATTGGAAATTGGACCTCTCGGATTATACAACGCTGTGGTGGACATTTGACTGACATTATCCTTCAAACATCAAATATTATTTAACATGAAATAAAAATATCCGTTTTATGTAGAATAAAATATGTTTTATTTGTTAAGTTCAAAGTTCATTCATTAAATAACTTATATTAAATGACCCTTTACTTATCTACTATGTTGTGACAATCAATGTTTCCACGTGTACAATAAAATTTAAGAGAAATTAACAAATTGCTTTTTTTTAAATATAATTATCGTACATTTGTATTATGATTATATTTTTCACGATCTGGCAACATTACGCAGCGACTTCACGCATGCGTGCGGCGAAAGTGGAGCAAAGTGGGTTTTTTTTTACACAGTCTGATATATTCAAATAATATGATTCTACGCTCTTTCTGGACTATTCTCAATTCTATGGGTACCTAAATCATAAAAAATGTTTACCTGAAGTTTCAAGGTATGGAACTAAGAACCCGTGCATAGATTATTTGAAGTCCTAACAGAAAACGCCTTAGTAGCGTTTTTAACCATTGTGGACTTTACCAATATTTCGTAAATTAATTATTATTTTTATGAATATGTTTTTGGCACTACAACAGGCCAGGAAGCCTAATTACAGTGGTGAATTACAACACAGAATACCCAGGCTTGAGAAAACTCGCATTAAATTTTTGTGTTCCCACCGGGAATCGAACCCGGAACCTTACGTGTGTGACAATATATGAATACGCATACCTTTTACCTATACATACACATACATATCACATTAATTGTTTTTTTTTCAAGAAAGTTATATAATATCACTAGTATTAAATAAAATTTCCGACCAAACGTGCCATAAAACACAAATATGAGAGATAAGTACCTAGAATTTTCCTTAAAATTATTTTCTAAAAGACTAGGAATTCGTTAAAGAATGACAGCAAAGTATTCCAGAAATCGGAAGGTGCGCCAATTTCCAGTTGCACAGCCCCAGGCGAGACTTGGGAAAGGGTGTTGGTGTTACGCAAGGCTGTTATTAGGAGAAAGGGTGTTATTAAGAAAGGGGGTGTTATCGGGGTGGGTGTGAAGGCTGCTCGGCAGTGATAGAGCGGGACGCGCCAAGCTGGAAAATTACTTCGAAGGGTGGCCCCTGCCCACGAAACCCGCCTCATGGTCAACCGAAACTATACTGAAAGAAGTTCATCATTTTTCTTTTCTCGCCGCTAACAGATTGACGAGAAACGTACGCCGAATGATTCGTGATGGTTCGAAGGAAGATTGAAAAATGAGGAACAAAATATCTAACCCCCAGAAGTACACGGTGGTATGTTTACATCGGCCATTTTGCTGGAAAGCAAAAAAAACTTTTTACAATTTATTTAGAGGATACGTGGTGTGACTTTTCTTTACACAGACATATTCACATATTTACATATTTTCTCCCTGCATTATGGCACTAGAACAATGATTTATTATTTAATAAATTGATTCACTGAGTAACACAAAAGGTTCAATATTTGTATATTCCATTGCCCAAAAAAAATCTGTTTAAAACAAATTCATCTATCGTACCTGCCATAAATTTAACTTACTCTGTCCTCATTTAGAAATTAGATCTTCAACCTTCTTACAGCGTTCTTCTTTTTTTCCTTTTGAATATTTCATGTTTTCCTCTTTATTGTGTAATAATATGTTCTATAATTATAGTTTACAACTTTAACTGGATATATGTACGTTTTTTAAATATTTTAATGTTTTTTATTCAACAACTGTTGTTACTATTTTTAAAAAAAATACGTTATAAATATCAATCATAGACGTGCCCCTATTGTTCGATTTTGTTTTTTTAAACTTTTTTTGACAGGGTTACGAATGATGAAATCAGGCAAGAGTGTAAATCTGAGTCAAGTATAATTGATAAGATTAAAAAAGGGTCTCTGAGATGGTTTGGTCACGTAGAACGAATGGACGAAGAAAGAATGGTAAAATAAGTATATATGACGAAAAAGAACGGCAACGTGAGACGAGGACGACCAAAGAAGACGTGGCATGATCAGATAAACCAAAATATTAAGTCTGGTCATGTCAAAAGCAGACAGAACCGAAGGGCATGTATGACAAGATGTATGAATGTGGAAGAAGCTAGGAATGTATGCCAGGATAGACGTGTGTGGCGGTCCATTCTCTCTGCCTACCTCTACGGGGAAATGACGTGATAGTAGTAGTAGTAGTAGTGTTTTTTTTTAATAAATTGTATTTTATAGGAGCTAGAACTATCTAAAAATCCCAAAGAGCGCCTAGTTTCATCTGCCGTATTAGGGAGTACTCTATTAAAAAATGACAACTATTTAAAAAAAAAACAAAACGTGCCGGCACAGAAAATTTCTTAAGGTGATTCTAAACGAAAATTTGAAATTGATTATTCAGAGATAACGCTTTCATAATATTGTATTTCAAAAAATCCATTTTTACGTTTATTTTCAATGGAAATTTTACAAAACTTGTTTTGCGAAAACTTTTTACTATATTGATTGTTACAAATACCATAACAATATAATTTACGTCATTTTCACAAAATGGTGTATAAAACAAAAAATATTCATCTTATTTTTTGTTCAAGTATTGAGCTACAAAGTTGTCGCCGACCCTAAAACGGCTTCCATATGTGGAGAGACTGGAATCTCTCGGTCTCACAACGCAGCAGGAACGGCGAGAAAGGGGTGACCTAATAGAGACTTACAAGATACTCAACAGGCACTATAGTTGCCCAAATGTGGATCCCATGTTCAAGTTTAAACAAGATACTCGTCTTCGAGGCCACAGTCTCAGGCTGGAGAAAACGAGATTCAATCTGAATCCACGGAAGCATTTCCTGAGCAATAGGGTTGTTGATGGTTGAAATAAGCTGCCACAAGAGCTGATCTCAATGTGTAGTCTGAATGGGTTCAAAAATGGACTTGATTTGTTTCGAAAAAGTCAAAAGGCGCCAACAACTAACTTTCGTTTAAATAGATTTAGCATATCAGCTTTAAGCTGCTCGCTTGAAATTAACATAATAAAATTAACTGAAAAAAGCCAAATTTATAATAACGACAGTGTACTACTGGAGGTGCGATCGCAGACCGTAAAAAACTTTCAATTTCCGGTTTAAAAAAAAAGCAACGTTAAACGGGGAAAACTAGGAGGATATCAATTTTTAAGATAAATATTAAAAATTTACTCTTATCATTATTTTACATTATATAATTTGAATCGGCATTCGGTGTCAGAATACAATTCTGTGTGTAAAATAGAACTATTCTCGATCCATCATAAAGTCGACCTGCGATCGCGCTTGTCTACGCCTCCTCCCCCACTACTAACTTAACACTTTTAATCCAGATTAATCAATTGAATAAAATTAATTCATTCATTTTATTTATAATTTAATTTTAATTGTCTACTCAAATTGAAAAAAAATATAGCAATTTATACATTCGATGATGATGATAATAAATATGGTTATAATATTGGAATATAAATATTGAATTTTATGTGGCATCAGATTTATCAAATCGATTATAGATGTGATCCATAATTGAAAATATCATCATTGTCATTTAAAAAAAGATAATCTTCCTCAAATGACCAACTTGAAACATCTAAATCCAATGAATCTTCATTATTGTTCTCGAGTTCATCAACAATATGATCGACATTCCAAAATTTTTGCTCAATACTAATAATACGTCTAATGAAATTATTCCAATGGTTTGGTCTAATTCTTTCAATACCTTCTTGAATAAGTGTTCTCTCATCACTTATATTAAAAGTGGTTTTGTTAACTTTTACGCGGTGCTTTATCATCGACCACACCAATTCAATTGGGTTTAATTCGCAATGAATTTTGCCTGAGAGTATCTATCGAGACAAAAACACTCGTCCGGGTTCTTGTTCTGTCATATTTCACACACATAATTGTACTCGTATTTACCATTCCGCCAGAACACAGAAACATATTCGTTTCGTGTAAAGGCATAAAATATGTTTCATATTAAAATAACATAAAGTGGAAAGGAGAGGAAAAATTCTCTTTTTGAAATATAAACCTTTTAAGCTTTATAAGCAAGGTAAAAAATAAGGCAACATAAAAAAAATAAAGCAGGAGAGGTAATTCAATAATATTATTATAATCAGCGCCATTTTGAAATTATTACGTACTGGCAACTTCATTTTGAACGGCATTTTTTAAATTTATTATTTGTAAGTACCTATATACGGCATGATTAAAAAAAACTCTGTATCCCGGATGTAACTTCTACAACCCGAATTTCAACGAAATTCAATCTTCAATTCCGTGAATAGAATTCAGGCTCGAGACGTATTCCTTACTTCTGAGCAGTTATTACAAACGCTATCTTCACCGGTACATATCGAGACGGTATAAAGTAACATCGATATTTATGTACGAAAATGAGTATATTTGTATGGAAATTTATAGTATCTTCGTCGGTAACCTAAGATTGAACATGTTTAGAAAAAAAAATGTCAACATATTCAATGTTTACTTTGAAGATAAGATTGAAGATTAATTTTAACTTCCCATTAGGATATGGGCCCTGATGTCCTACGACACCGACGAAAATTAGAATATTTTATTTGATCATACCGTAATTCTATTATTTTTTTATTTTTATATAAATATTTTATGAGTATTATTATTAGAAGTGAATATTAAGCGAGTATTATTATTAGTGAATCGTATAGTATATACCTTAATAAAGACAAAAAGCATTTGAGAAAAGAAAGAGAAAGACATCTATTTAATATTTTTAACTATACAACAACATGTCAATCTTCAGTTGCTGGCTGCTATTTTTTAATATCTTCAACAAAATTGCTCGCAACTATTTTTCCTATTTTTTAACTTAACTTTTTTAACTGTATTTTTTTTGTTTAAATGTATTATTGCTCCTTAAGGCTGTAGTCTAATAATAGTAAGGCAATCATACGATTTTGTCATTTTAATACGCCGTTCTTTCAAAATCACGCCATTAAAAAAGTTAAGAATATAAATATTAGATAAAATCATTTTCTTATGTTTCTGACAAAAAATGAACTTAAAAGTTTTATTTAACTAAAACGTAATAACTTTTCGAGCGGCAGATTACGCCTCTTGAAATTAAGGCTATGTTTAGGTACGTCGGTACTCCTATAAAGACAAAGTACTTTAGAGAAATATATTCTAATGAATTGAATGGGAAAGTTATTAAACAAAAAACTTAAATTTCCGTTTTTAACGCTTTTTAAACAAGCTTTTGAAATTGCACAAATTTTGTGGTATTTTTCTTTTATTATGGGTTAAAAATACCTTCAATAATCGTTAAAAAATAAACATTGTTGAGATAATAGTTTAGTTCAAACGCTTTTACATGTAGTAATCTTTTTTTTCAAAATGAATGTTTTGGTTGTAAATATTTCATTTCTACAATTTGTTTTTAAACAATTTTACTGTCATCAAAATGCCGATACAATTTTTAAAATTTTGCTCAATACATCTACCTACTGTAGAAATGAAATATTTACAACTAAAAGAATTTTCGAAAACCCAAATCTAAAGTTATTTTCAATAATAACTTTCCTGTTCAATTAGTTATGCATACTTCAATCATTTGAACAAATTTTATTAAAATCTCTTCTTCTTTTCCACATGCGCTCCTAAGTGGAGCATGTGGACATCACCAGTTGCCTCCAGGAGACCCTATCGACAGCTACCACTCTCGCCTCCTCCCGCGTCAATCCAGCGCCCCTGAGTTCCGCCGAATAAAGTCGAAAGATCGTCATCGACGGCCTTTCAAGACGGAGCGAGCCCGCGGGTTTAAAGATGAGGCAACATGGGTTTAGGCTCTCCTGAGACATGCGCAGCACGTGTCCAAGCCAGGTCCACAGCTGCATCCTTAAGATGCTCGTTATAAGAAGCTGCTGCGTAAATTCTCGGACTTCAGTGTTAGTTATAAAATCGAACCACCTTATACCTAATATTCTCCTCAAGCACTTACTCTCAAAGCTCAGAAGTTTGGTGTTCTAAGCTTTGGTAAGATGCCAAGATTTGCACCCATATAGGAGTACTGGCATTATACAAGAGTTGAATTATCAACATTTCAGGAAATTGTTGACACACTGAAGGAAAACTCTACTCGTCTGGGTCTTAATACAAGCATATAACTAAAAAGACTCTGATTATGTGCAACAAATCCTGTCCTGACACTTATCAGCCTCTATATAATAATGGACAGAGGATCGAGAAAATTGGCGGCTTTAAATACTTGGGAGTTCATATAACTGAGGTTGGAAGCATGCACAAAAAGCTCGCAACCCGCCTAGGAATTGCTGTAGCAACTTTTAACATGATGCGTGTTGTCTAGAGCTCTAGACTTTACACGGTCAAAACGAAATACCGATTATTTAACTCTTGTTAGTTAAATACATAGTCTTTAAATGAGTACCTACCAATATAACTCAGTTTATATTTAAATTTATTTCAACAGAGAGAGAAAACATTTTTGAGAAGAGGAATAAAGAAGTCTAGGCATTTAGAGGGCTTATAACATGTCATTGGCTGGTTTAAGTGGCCACTTTACACACTGTGTAACATTCACCATTCTGCCCATGTTTGAACATCCACATTTTTTCAACTCTTCCATCTGCTGACTTTTGTGAAGTTAAAGATCTGAAACCTTTATCACGTGGGTGAGATTCATCCGGCTGAACCAAATCACCTACTAGGCAACGCTTGAAAGCCAATTTTCCAATTTTGATACTTCATCTTTTAATCTTTTTCTTCCCAAAAATGTTTTCCCTCTCTGTTGAAATAAATTGCAATATGAACAACTCCCTACGGAGGAAATCCGGCCAGTCTGCAAGCATTTGGACATACTTAAACATTGTTGAATTAACTCAGTTTAGTCTAAATTTCAAGAGGCGTAATCTGTTGATCGAAAAGTAATACTTATATTTCAGTCATATAAAACTATTAGGCACATTTTTTTCATAAAAGTTTTAGGAAAAATCAGTATTTCAATGTAATGTTTCTTTTTTTAATTTAAATTTAATTTTAATAGCGTGAACACGAACGGCGTTTTAAAATGGCAAAAATCGTATGATTTCCTTTACCAGACTATCTTCATGATAAAATGTTACGTACATATTTTACTTTTCACGTTTAAATTATAGAATACTTTTCACTTAAAAAAGAAAGAAGTCGCACGTAATACATATATATATATATATATATATTTTGTGACAATAGCTTAGAATATATATTTCGGAAAACCTTTCGGCCTTCCGGAAAAACATCTTTCTATTCAGGTATGATTAAGTAAACGTGTCTTATAAATAATAAAAATCTAATACCTTTACAGCGAAAAGATGGGGCATTAGATTGAATATCCGACCGGCCACTAATGCGTACAAAAGAAAGCGCTGAAGAATGGGCGGCGAGACTTGTGTGACATCAAAGGTCTTAGGGCCGAATCGTGGAGCGAATTCTAAGGGGGCGGGGGGTGGGGGAAACATGTGGAAAGCTACTGAAAAAACAACCTCACTGAGACATTACAGAGATAAGGACGTCATCTAAACGACAGAGAAAGTGTTTCATTTGAAAAACTTTCTGAGTTCAAGCAAATAGTTTACAAAAACAATACACAGTTAATTGATACCGTAATGAATATTAAAAACACAAGTCTTCACATAATTACACCCGACAATGGTTAATACTGAATATTTGAAATTTGCGTATTGAATCGTACAACTAAGTCTTGAGTGTTTTAATTGATTATTAGTTATGTTGATATATTTTTGCTAGATGTTTAAGCCAACCAGATGTGACAGTCGTATCTGGCTTGAAAATCTAGTGCGAAAATATGTCATAAAAGACAGCATTCAGTTTGTGTAACGCAATTAAGGCTGTAGTCTGGTAAAACGCATGCAAAATGAGGAAATCATACAATTTTGTCATTTTAAAACGAATGTTTTTTTTTTTAATCGCACAATAATAAAAAAATAAAAAAACATAAATTAGATAAAAACAATATTTTTTAAAAGTATTTTTATTAAAAATATACTTAAAAGTTTTATGTAACTGAAATATAATTACTTTAAGACCGGCAGATTACGCCATTTCAAATTTAGGCTAAACTTAGGTATCTGGGATCTTAATATCGGTAACAATAAGGGCAGGTATGAAGGTCATAAATACGCAAATAAGATGTTGTTATAAATTAAATATTACAACCAGAAGTATCTTCTTTAAAAAAGAAAAAAGTATACAATTCTATAAAAAAAAGTTTGAACTAAAATAGTTCAAAAAAATACCGAAGTATTACCGAAGGCATAATTTTACGTAGAAAGAAAGGAAAATTTTGTGGTTATTCATTATAATAAAATACATGAAACAACGTTGTTTTTAACCACTAATTTTTATTTTGAAAAAAGCTTGTTTGCTTTGAAACCGGTCGGTGAAAAATAAAAATTAGTGTTTAAAAACAAAGTTGTTTTATTTATTTTATTACTATGTACTTTTGTTTACATTTAATTTCTGTACCTATACTTATATTATTTATATTGTGAAACGCACAATAAAAGAACAAAAACATAACATAAACTACCTGTATACGTTTGTAGAGCAGGTGATTCAATATTGGTTTGGGCGAATGAGACAATTCATTTTATTTCTACCTACCTCCACTATCCAGTTTCTTATGGCCTTTTTGAACATTTTCCTATGAGTGATTGTTTTAATGAATAGTGGAAGTAGGTAACAGATTTAAATTACAAAATATTCAAAATCCCTTTGTCCGAAGGCGGTAATAGTTTATATTTGTTTAAGTTGTCATTGTGCTGATGTGTTGATTGTTGGGGTTGTGTCTTTCGTTTGAGTAAGAATGGTTTTTGAATGTGTGAGTATTGTTTTAGCATACAATTGCTTTGGTGTCATAAATTATGATTTGTGGAATATTTCTTCAGTAGATGTCTGTATCGGGACTCTAAGTATTATTTCAATAATAGATTCTTGTACAACGTGTGCATGTCACTCGCACCACCCCATCCGATTAAACCATACTTCAAAATTGATTGTCACAATGCAAAATTATTAGTTAGTTATTTTACATTAATTATACTTCAAATTGTTTTTATTATATACATTAGACTTTTAAGTTTATTTGTAATATTTTCCATCTACTGTTTCCACTTTAAATTTATATCAATAATTACTCCTTAGTATTTGACAGTATCTGCCCTATCCAATGTTCGGCAATTACAATGAGTATTATGAAGATAATCATTATTGTGTAATTTGATGTTTAGATAAGCATTTTATAAATAGTTTCTAGTACTGATTTGAAATGGAATTAAGTTAGTTTTAGATTTATTAAGAATAAAATCATTTGTATCTAGCCATGACTTCACTGCATTAAGATATTTTTCGGCTTTCTTATATGTTATCTTCCATGTCTTATCATTGAATAATAGTACGGTGTCATCAGTATCACAAATAAACCAACAACGGCTCATTCTAGTATAGTACAGGGTAAATAAATATGTATTTAGACTTAAGTGAATATGTGCGTAGCATAAGAAATACTTCTAATAGCTAGGTACAAATTGGATCATGATTCACGGTATACTACGGTATTTGTTCCACCGTACCCTATGCGGCCATTTTGATTTTCTAGTCAAACAAACACAAATTACTGGGTACATTTGTTCATGATAGTAATAGTGTTTTGTGTAACCAGAATACAGTTTACAGTAAAATCAATGCGATATAAAAATGTTACATGCAAATCAGAACAAAGAAAACTTCACATTAAAATTCAGTTTTGACACAAAAAAAACAAATGGCCGCACCGGGTGCACGCACTGTCACAGCTACCAGCCGGCGATATGTTTGGCCTATGAGACGTTCTTACTGTGAGCAAGATAAAATTGAAGTGCTTATACTTGTACGTGCAGGGTACTTAATCTACTACCCGCCTGAGTCAATGTCGCCACCTTGACCCTGCATTATTACGGGAGATGTTTGTTGATCCGTAAGATTTGCGTTTGCAGTTAACCTTATCATTTGAATTATACTGATAACAGAAATGAAACAAAAGCAATGAGTTAACTTCACCATTAAAAAGTCAGTTAGTTCACTTCGCCTGTAATGGGCTCAACGACAAAGTTCAGTGGTTTGTTTTTTTCTTTTTTAAATTGTTAATAGACCATCAAACTTATCCAAAACTTATAAATATGTTTTGTAATGTATTATCAGCTCTATGACATTTTGAAGTTATGTAATTAAGAAATCTATAACAACACTCTAACATTGGTTGATTCTGAAGAACTAGTGGCGCATTTTTTTTCATACATTTTTAAGAAACTTCGCCGTTCAATTTAATGCTTATTTTTTTACCGCGGGTAAGAAAACATTTTTTGTATCCAATTTCCCGTAGAACGAAACTGCCTCATTTAATATAAATCAATAATAATACGTGCATTATGTGATTTGCATAATATTTTTATATCAGCAACATAATTACGGGGATGCTCAGAGATAAAAATAAATATAAATATATTTTTAAATGTCACATTTTTTAATCTCTCAAGAGTATACCGTAAAATGTTTATTCCCACAATATTTTTATAATCTTCTTTACTACCCACAAGCTCTGTCCAAACAGATTTACTTTGAAAGTAAAATAGGCGTAGGTACACTTGCAAAAACTCGTGCAAATAATAAAATAAAAAGATTTTTATATTTTCTCAGTTAAATTTCTTCACAAAGGAGGATGATCATACTAACATTTAGTAAACCCCAACGTTGAATACTCTTAAGCAAATTCATAAGCATTTTTTACAAATGGTTTTAAAAGGAGTATGGCTGGTTCATAATATTTGCGCAGGGTGTAAAGAGAATGCGAATTTCCATTTGGAAGGATAAACGTAACTCGCGTGATGTTAAATATTTTTTTTGATGTTCATGTTCTATTACGGTTATCCTTTCAACATAAAAAATATAAACATAGCAAAAAAAAAACTTAAATTTATTCCACCAAACCACTTTATGTGGATTGCTGTTGATATCCTTTAAAATAATATTATTAAAAAATAACAACGTACCTTCACAATAAAATAACAGTCAATGTTCACATGGTCACAAAGGGTTAATAGGAGTTACAAAAAGGATCTGATGTACAGTCCATGTAAATATTTAGTAACCTTTGCTTATGTGTGCGCGGCGATAAACAGTTTTCACAAGCGAAAATTGTATGTATACTTGATTCACCGACAGGCACTAACGCATGTACTTAGCCATTTTAAACATTCGAACGCAATTAATTTCCATAATCTCAACAGCTTTATCTTTGCGGAAAAAATATCTACGATGCAGATACAAGAAAAATCTTAAAACAGTCACAATTTTGCAATCCGCTTTTCCCTTCCTAAAAATGATGTCCATTTATGTAAATATTATGTTGTGATATAAGTTGTGAGTTTAGACCGTTTTTTTTGCAAATTTTAAAATGAGCATCAAAAGTAAAACAAGATATGGTCGGATTTCTGGCACAAGTAGGTAGCTACATTTTACTAAAAGCTCACCCCAAATCAACAGTTTAAATAAAACTGTAAATTGAATATTATAAAATCATCTTTTTACGGATTTATAAAATACGTAAATAATATATTAATTTATAAAATAAGAAATGTTTTTATTTACTTTCTAAACAATGGTTATTTGATGGCATTTCTGAAGACATCTCATTTTCCGAAAATTAGTAGTTATCAACTTGTGCCAGAAACCCGACGATGTTGTGTTTGCTTATTTTTGCGTGTACTTTTGCCCTTATAGTTATTTTTTCATTTTTTATTATATTTATTTGGGGAAAAAAACAACAGCTTTTTACATATAATTCATATAAAAAATAAGGGTACATTGTAACTTACATTGTAAAAACCGTCAATAATTATTTTCCACGACTATGCAAGTTATTAATCAAGCGTACACATTAAAATAACCCAGTAATATAATAAAATTAATTTTAAAGTTAAGAATTGTTAGTAATTCAGAAACAAATACAGCGAAAAAATATATTATAAATAGTAATAAAAAAGTTTTAAAAAAAAATAAAAATAAAAAAATTTTAAAAAAATAAAGTACTTATATATATGATAAATAAGTTCATTTATAAATAAAGTTTTTTTAAATAAGAAAATAAAAATAATGAAAAACTTTGAAAAAATATTTAAGAAGGTACAAAACATAAACATGAATATACTATTTTAATGACATACTCATATAATTATACAGGCGTATTATCAACGCCTATTAGTAATCTTTTATATTTAGCACAAAAAAGATGAGAAATGACATCAAACATGAAGCGTCAAAAACCTTTTAAATCGCTCTAATGTAAAGTTGTAGAAATCATATGCGTCGTTGTTTTACAAGCATAAAGATATATTTTTTTATAACCTGTTATTAACTGTTTTTAATGGGCAGATAGAGTTTGTACATATAAATTATGTATTATGTACATAAATATTTTTAAAATTCTCGCAAAGGGAAAATAAATTAAGAGTACTTATAAAAATATTATTTTATCACGAATACCCCATAATATTATTTCCAATTTGAATAGCGGAATAGTCCACGTTTCCTCAACTTCTTCAGTCTTCCAACTGTTGATATTTGTGAAGTAATTTAGCCAGATGAATCTCACCTACATCAATAAAGGTTTTAGCTCTTTTACTTCACAAAAGTCAACAGATGAAAGAGTTGAGGAAACGTGGATGTTAACACTCCGGCAGAATGGTAAATGTTACAAAATGTGTAAAGTGTCCGCTTAAACCAGTCAATAAAAGGTCATAAGCCCCGCAAATGCCTCGACTTCCATATTCCAATCTCAAAAATGTTTTCCCTCTCTAGTGAAATAAATTTAGATCTTAAATCCCTTGGGAGTTAAATCCAGCCTGTCTACAAACATTTAGACATACTTAAAACGTGGGAGTTGTGATCATGTTGTACACTTCAGCGGGGATCTATTCTGACAAGTAAATAAAAATAGATATACCGATTTGATCGCCAAAACATCGTATCTGACAAAAACAACATTTTGTAGGAAAACACTTCTTCCTCTCAATTAAGAAGGAATACGCTTTGAGAATCAAACTTTATCTCGACTTTTTATTTTATTGATATCAATAAAATAAATATTCAAAACAAAACTTGGTTCTCGAAGTAATACATATTCCTTAATAATCAAAAATATATATTCTCCCGTAAATATTGCTTTTGTCGGTTACGATGTTTTGACGATCATGGCTCGATACAATTAGTAGATTCGTCTTGTCACGGACGAGCGATGCAAACATACAGATAACGCGGCTAACCCCGCGCGCTGTTTCGCCCTCCGCAGATAAATAAATAAATAAGCGCGTACCAAATTAACGAGAGACAGCCGAGTGGTTGACACAACGATTTCCCCTTTGATTCTGGGAAGATTTCTAATCGAAGAAAGGGTAAATTAGAATTAAAAAATCATCCACATCAATGGTTGTGCCGTGGGCGATAGGTACCACCTACACAATATATCGCACATTGGAAAGAATAGGGCCGCAAGTGCAAATTTATTGATTTCGAGTGAACAGTATTTGAATATGGTTTGGTTGTGAATGTTTTTTAGTAATAAATACAAATGTTCATGGAAGCAGAGATAGAGGGGGAGGAAGGTAAAGTTGGAACTATACCATTTCTTCTCCCTTTTATGTACTTTTTGTTTATTTTTATATTTCTTTTTTTTGGATAAATTTTTTCCCCCATCCCTTCTGTATTTATAATAAATCAATGTGAAACCTGATACAGGTCTTACTTTTCAAAATTGTTTTCTTATACCTTGATGTTGATAAAAGACTGTGTAATTTTCATAATGAATAATAAAATAAAATGAAAATATTTCAAAAATTACCGTTAATTGTTTTCTGAGTAGGGGAATCTAATTTTATACATTATATCGTCGTCAGTAACCCTAAAAATGACAGTTTTTAGTTAAATGTGTCCTTCGAAGCGTAAAATTATGTTTTTTAAGAAGCAAACGTCACCTAACTTGCGGAAATCCAAATAATTTATTTTTTACTAAGTGACTTTATATTATTAAAATAATTTTGAAAAATGTTAAATACACCAAAATTTAATTTATAATATAGATAGTAAATGCAATTAGTTAAAATTTAAATTAATTTTAATTAAATTTTATTCAAAATATATATAATTTATACAATTTAATAAAATTTAACTAAAATATTAATCATTTATAAACTGTTTTGAAATAATAAGCTATGTATAACCATAATTATGTAGTTATTTTTCTCATCGTATAAGTAAATATGAAAATGCAATGGAGAAACAATGTTCTGTAAAATACTCCTGAGTTAATAAACTGTAGCAAATAAACTTTTCCGATAGAAGATCGTTTTTACAAATTATTATTTTTTATTTTTTTATTTACTTGTTTTTTTTATTTTCTTTTATTTAGGAAACATACAGTACCGTTACAAAGTTTTATATTTTGCACAGTTAGACTTAAATCTAATGGACCAGCGAAGTTTCTATATAATAAAGTAATTATATGTAAGGTTATTAATTAAAGTACAAAAAAGAGAAGGAAAAAAAACATAAATAGAAGTTGTTTCAAAATTAAAATTTAAAAAAATGAAGAAAATTTGTAAAAGTAATTAAAGTCAAGAATTAAAATAAAGAATGAAAAACATGCTCAGATGTAAAAATAAAATAAAATAATAATTACATTTTTTTAAAAAGGAAAAACATAAATATACACGTACATATTTAAAGGGTTGTGGTCTTGTGGCTAGTGTCTCGGACTCACGGACCAAAGGTCTGTGGTTCGAATCCCACTCTACCCCAACTTGATTTCCATTTTCTAATAGTGAGTTATTTACAACTCGTTGAAAATGGCCACCAAAAGTGAAATAAGGGATTCAAAGAAACGATGAGACGAATTTTTAAAGAATCTTTAAATAAGAAAATAAATTTAAGTCAATTTAAAAACATCTTCAAAATTAATGACACATAGTAAGAGCAGCAATATATTGATTTTATATACATATAGAATATAAGTAATTAAAAGTAGTTTAAAAGTATAAAAACATGTCAATGCAGCAGAGAAAAAAGAAAGAATAACAGGTATAGGTAATATTTAAAACTTGAAAAAGCAAAAGCAATTATATTTAAAAGGTCATATCCAAAGTCCAAATAAACTTTAAAACTTAAATGCGTATGCATTTGACATCACCATCATTGTTTGACACCAATCAGTGATTGTTTGTCGCAGCTCGTATAAGATTAGAGTTTCGCGATTATAAAGTTCAAACGGTTCTAAATTTTAGCCTGGGAAAACGTACGTAGAACCTTTCCAAAGTAAGGTAACACAGTGTTAAAATGGCACCCATGAAACAGAAAATATTTTTCCCTTTGGTTTATTCACACACAATATAGGTACCACTCGACAGAACAATGATAACATAAATCCAGTACAAATTTAAAACATTTACGTAGGATTACAGTATCGCTTTTCCTGTGAAACGCCGCGACAAATGGGGTGGAAACTCTCACCCCCACCCGCCCAAATACCTCCTCCCTCGACAACAGACCCCCGCCCTTCATACTAACAGCCTCCCCCTTTCTTACTAACAACCATCACCCCTCGCGTCCGCACATTGTATTGATACCTTGTCAATACGAATCCGTTTCTGGGTGATGAACCGTGAAACGAGGAAGGAGGAGGAGGAAAGGGGGGTATTCATAGTTAAGCACTCAATCAGATATCAAGATGATACATGTGGCACCTAACAAGGAATGCAAGCGCAATACAAATGCTTGATTTCCAAAAGGTGAATTGAATCAATAGAGTTTTTCAGGGGTCGAACGGATATCTACATCAGAAACATCCACACACTACAAATACCACAAAGTTGTAAAAATGTATTATTATGATTAAAGCGTACTTGAATACGATTCAAGTAACTGGAGCCCATTTTGCGGAGTTCATTCGTTAAAACCTGAGAGAGTGCAGAGATAATTTTTACGTTTTATCAACTACAACTATTTCTATCGAATCTTTAAACTATGACTTCTTGAAAGTTTATCCAGAAGACGGAAACTGGGTGATTTAATGTTTCTCTTTAAGATAATAAATGGCATGTTGGACTCTCCTGACTTGCTAAACATGATTCAGTTAGGACTACTAGACATAGTCTAGGGAACCAGATCAGTTGTATTGACATTTTTCACATTAGTTAAATGAAGTTTAAACTTGATATTAAAGAAATAATTTAGGATTTCGACTGATGTTTAAGTATTTATGTTCATTTATAAAAAGAGAAAAATAAATTTATAAATAAATACACGTCAAATATATTTATAAACGTACGACTAGATATTTGTTTTTTTTTTTTTAGTTTTTAAAATTGGAATTTTTATATATTTTTTGTAAATTTTTAATATTTAATTTTTTAAAAGGTTTATTATTTTGTTTATTTTTATTTTTAATTTTTAAAACGGTTGAGAACCCCTGAGCTCTTATCAGGAGACAGTTAGTATTCTTCCTAGGGCATTCAATATACATTGCAACAATACTAACAAATCAATGATTTATGATTTTTGCTATTTCGAAAATACCGCGTTATCTTTATTTTTATTATTTTTCTACCTAAGTATGTTAAGTATTAAAATCCCAAAGTTATTATATAGAACATTTATAAAACAACTGTGTAATATGTATAGATATATTGTTATTATATTATTTCATAATTTTGTAATAGAACACTATATGTTAATTGTATTTATGTTTATGTTTATACAAGGCATTTGGGCCGTGTATACACTAATAAATAAATAAATAAAAATAAAAGCGAAAATACTTAGTTTTTTACCAATTATTTTTATTTAATTAACGAACGGTTTCGGAGCAACATAATAATAATAATAATGTTTGGATAATTTATATAGCGTCATTTTTGTGAAAATCACCTCAAGGGCGCTGTACAATAAATAAATATCCCAGCACGTCTTGCAGCTACAGAGCGCATGGACAATAAGAAATCTAGCCCCTATTTACATTGTTATTTTTATTTTTTTTTATTTGACAATGTAGTTAAGAGTTTAGGTGATATTTTAAAAACGAAATAAAAACCAAATGTATAAAATTAGAAGTTAGATAACAACAAGTCTTGCAGCTACTGAGCGCATGGTCGGTTGAAATTCTAGACCCCATTTACTAAATTTAGATATTTACTAAATTTAGATATTTGATAGTTTACATAATATGATAAAAATAATATGATAGCTAACATCACAAAAAGTCTTGCAGCTTCAAAACGCATCGACAAATGGAATTTCAACAACATACGAATGATTTAAAAAAGTTAATAATAAAAAATATTTTTTTAAAAACACAATAATAATACATTGAGCAAAGAACTAGTAAGTATGGCAATTAAGTGAACATGTAACAGCACAAAAGTAAAATATAAAAAACTAAACAAAGATATCATTCCTTTACTTATTATTAAGGTTAACAAGACAATAGACGATACTCAAACTCAAACTCGTCCCTGTTTTATTTTGGTATGTAGTAAACAGGACCTATTGTCCTTTTCATAGTAAATAACTGTGAAAACATTTGGTTCACATTTGGCTGTTCCCTGGAAGATGATAGTAGAAACGCATCTGTGTGCGTAGTGTAGAGTGTAGGTACCAAGGAATCTATCTATGTGTGCTTTATCGGTGTTGTTGAGTTAATTGAGAATTGAAGATAAATCCTATTTTATAATTTGAACAGTGTCTTAAGTCTAATAAGTGTGGAGGTAATAAATCAAATTATGTCAAGTAGTAATTTATGTTTGTGGTGGTTTGGAGTGTGTGGTGAGGAGGGTAGAAATTGTATCATTTTCATTTGTTTTAAAATCAGACAGGAGCGTGTGTTGCTGCCGAACCAGTCGATACGTAAATAAAAAATAAGTTGTTGAAAACAATATTTATGTGAATTATAATGAATAACCGGCCGTTAGTGCTTTTAATATGAATCGTATTTACTATGATGATTTAGACGTCAATATTTGTAAATATAGATATATATATAAAACAAAATTTATAATTATGTAATATTCTCGTGGATATTTATATGTGTGTATATGTATGTTCATATGTATGTATGTGTATATATGTGTATATATATGTATGTATGTATGTATATGTATGTGTGCATGTACGGGTATATATATATATATATATATATAGATATGGACATAGATATAGATATAGATATGGATATGGAAATAGATATGGATATGTTAAGAATTAATGTTTTTCATAAAATGCTTTGTGCCTATTAAATATGTACAAACTTCTGTTTTAAATTTTGGTACTCCGGTTTTGTATTATTTTTTTATCTTATAATTGCGATATCGTTTACATATTTTTTGCTTTTTTTTACATTTTTCTAAATATTATTTGAAAACATAAATTAAATGTACTTTTTTTGCGCTCCTTATATTTAAGTTAGTAGTAATTATTATTATACAACTATGTAGTGTTATCATATGATTTAATGTAAAGGATCTTTACCGACAAGCCATATTAATTGGCTTGGTGAGTCCTGTAAAAAAAAATAAAAAAATAATGTTTTAAAAAATAATAAAAATGTAATATTGTATGTAAAAAATAAATTTAAAAAAATGATTTCTTAAAACTAATCAGATCTTGCATTTAAGGGGGATAATGTTTATATCAACACAAAGACCACTCTTTCCTTTGAATTGTTTCAGTTATAAAACGAATCGAAAAAAATATATATTGTAGATTTTACAAAAACGCTCACATTATAATCAACCTCAGTCGGACAGCACTTCCTTTTTTCAAATTTTTCATTGATGAATTACGTCGAATTCGAAAAACATTGAATTATTCCAACTCTACAATATTTATTTATTTCCTAGAAATCTGAAATTCTAACTCACAAATAATAGCATTGATAAAATACATAGTGTATTAATTTCGAAGAATTTTCAGGTACAGACAGCTTAACTAACACAAAATCACAATGTATAAGGTATCGTTATAAAAAAAATACCAGGGCCGCGATCGTAAACGCTATCTTCATCGGTACATATCGAGACGGTATAAACTAAGATCGTTATTTATGTACGAAAATGTGTACACAGCTACTTACTTACTTGCTTTGAAAAATTCTCCTCCATTTGGAGATTCCAAATAATGCCAAAGACTTTAAATTTTTTATTTATTTGCACAATTGATCGCATTGCAGACTAAGGCAATTTTAAATATTTACCTACAACTGCAAATTTACCACCATTTTCTATTCTTTCGATTATTTTAAGTTTCTTATAATAAAAATACGTATATGTTATACTTCACTTTTATTTTTAAATTTTACCAGGTTTCGTCGTGACCGACATCGTCAGACTGGTGTGAGCTAAACAAATTTCTACATACAAGTGCAAGCAGGGGTAGGAAATCATGATTTTACATTATTATGAGAATAAAAGCGTTTAAATTAAAATAATTTAAGTATCTAGTAATAACAATTGTATAAATTTAAGTTTTGTTTGAAAGCATATAATAAAAAACAAACGTAAAATATACAATTTTATGAAATTTTAAAGTAAAAACGTGTTTAAAACCTACGTATTTTAATTTTAGGAAAGTTATAACAGGGGCCGCTAGCCGGTATTTCATTCAAAAACCATGTCCACGGGCCCAGGGGTAATTAAGTCACTCTCCGAAAGCAAAATTCCCGGCTGTTAAAACTATATACGCATTATTATTTTTTTATTTAAATGCAGTTCCACCTAAAAATATAAGTAAAAAAACTTAATCAATTAAAGCACTACATTGCGAAAAAAATCGCGTTATAACGAATCGCACTCGGCGGGGTCGCGATCATCGGGGGTTACCTGTATTTGTATGAAAATTTGAAAGTATCTTCGTCGGTAACTTGTAATTGAACATGTTTTGAAAAATTAAAAATTGTAAACGAATGCTATTTTTCATACAGAAGACTTAATTTTACTTTGTAGATAAAATTGAAGATAAATTTAAACTTCTCATTAGAATACGGGCCCAGGGCAAGGGAATAATATTACGATAAGAACCACACATTAAAATTTTCAATAACAGATTTCATTATTATAAATCTAAATGTAACAAATACATTTACATTTGTATCTTACTGTAACACATTTACATATATATATATATAAATAAATGTAATATATGTATAATTTAACAGCGGTCTGATAATAAAAGAAAGGAAAATTGATACTAAACGTAGTTTGATATGAGAAAATATACTTTTTTGTATGAAAAGTTCATTCGTCGAGCAATTTTTTCGGTATTAACAGATCGATTTTTATAATATTGGTGTAGAGGCAGACTTATTGAGCATTTATTATTTTATTTGTCATTCGTAAAATTAATATGTTAAAAAATCATTTTAAAGTTGAAATAAAACATATATTTTTTTTCCAATAGTGTAAGCAGTTAAATATCAAATTAACCTTTCAAATTTTCAACCCACACAAGAAAAAATCATTTTTAAATACACGTAAAAAACAGTTCTGTCGTAACATATTGACCGAAGGACTGCAGCATATTCTCCAGCTCTAGTGTCGTGAAGGCTACTTTTGTGGCAGATAGGGGTATAAAAAAGTGCAAATTAAACAAATGTGCATGTTTACGAGCGCAATACACAATAATCTATTGCAAACGATTCACTGTAACCCATGATCCACTGTAACCCATGATCCACTGTAACCCATGATCCACTGTTACCCATGCTCCACTACGTTAAAAAAAAAAGTAATGTTTAATGTAAATACATTTTTTTATTTATGAAAAACAACAGTTGTTATATAAGAATATCATATATGAAAAAAGGTGCATAAATCCAGTTAAAGTTTTTCACAAATATAATGTCAGAAAAAAATAAATATACATAAGACAAGAGAAAAAAGCACACGTAAGAAGGATAAGGGATGAGGAAATAGAATGGAGAGGGATTTTCATAGTACACCTAGTTGAAAGATTCAAGATTTTAATATGAAAAAACATGAACATAATTAAAAGAACATAAACTTATTACACCCTGATAAATGTTTCATTTTACAGTGTTTCAAAAATATTTTTTTTTAATTCACAAAATTTCGTAGAAAAAATATCTAAATGGGGACAAAGTAAGTTCAATTTGCAGCAGCTACGATAAATAAATGAGTTTTGAACATATTTTTTTCGTGCAATGGATTATACAAAAAAAACAACTTGTCGCGTTGACTTTACGGGACAGTTGAAATACGCTCTAAGAGATATGGACTATCGATAAAATTGTTTACAATTTCGAAGAGGAAAGAGATCAGAAATGCTTCTACGTTTAGTAAGGGAAGTTAAACTATGAAAGGAAGAAGAGTCTTCGTACTAGTCAAAATAAGTATGAGATTTACGATCCAGAAGTTTAAGAAGTCTATTCCGTATCCTATCTAGTTGTGACATTTAAATTGAATATCCAGGATTCCAAACAACAGAAGCAAACTCAAGATGGCTGCGGACGTATGCATTATAAGAATTTTGAGGGATGTGGTTGTTTCGAATGGTTGAGTGGCGAGTATAATAAAGCCCAGATTTCTGTAAGCCTTATTTACAGACGCCTAAATATGGAAATCAAATAAGATTAAGAAAATTAGTGGTTAAAAACCACGCTGTTTTATTTATTATACTATAATGAATAACCACAAAGTTAGTCCTTCAAATACAAAATTTATATTAAAATTATTTTCTAACTTAACTTTTAAAAAATAATTTAGTATCGTCAGCAAACATGACAAAATTAGAATTTGCCAATGTCATTAATGTAAATTAAAATAAACATACTATTATTTCTATAACATATTATTATGTAATACGTTAACGCAGATAGTCACAACTATTGAGACCTTAAAAATTGTGCACAAAATAACACTGGGAAACATACAAGACGACGACATAATATTAGTCAAAAATGCTGACATGTACAAATATAACACCAGATAACAACAACACTATCATATTGAAAAAGCAAAGACAAACACAGGACAGTCAAAAAAACTACATAATGGACTTAAACACTACAACGACCTACCTTACTACTTGAAAACTTTTACTGGAGACAAATTTAAAATCAATCTGAAAAAGCACATGACTGAACTAACTAGACTAGACGAGACATAAAATGACTAGACAATATTAAATTTCTAATGTAACCCTAACGGGTTTTTTGAAATTGTAAATAAATAAAAAAATAGGGTCAAAATGCTAAAAAAATGCATTAGCTGTAGACACAATGGTAAATTAAGTCTCAAGTGCATATTAACTTCAAAATATGAAGAAAATTATATAGCCAATGAATAAATATGTGTATATTTGTTCCAGCATTTACTTAATTTTTATTATTAAAGGGAAAATTATTATGTATGCCGACGACATTGGACTTTTCTATAAAAATCAAACAGACGTATTAACAAACAATGACATAAACGAAGACCTTACTATGTTGACTAAATGGACAAACACAAACTTACTTACACTTAATGAAAAAAAATGCAATATTATCCATTTTGAATCTAGAAAAAAATGTCACAAAGTAGATGCTTACATAAATAATGAACGACTAACTGAAATTGAACATGTTAAATACTTAGGACTAACAATAGACAGACAATTGACATGGACAATTCATATCAACAATTTAATTAGCAAAGTGGCAACTTTATCGAGTCTATTTTTTAAAAACAAAAACTTTGTTCCAATAAAGGAAAAAAAAAATGTATGAATCCTATGTAAAAACTAAAATATGTTATATGCAACTACTATAACTACTATGGGGAACAGGAAATCAAAATGACATAAACAGACTACAAAGACAGCAAACTAAAATATTAAAGTTAGTATATGACCTTCCCTATCTAACAGCAAATAAAGAACTTTTTGAAGAATTTAAACAATTAAATGTAACTGAACTCTTTAAACTAGAATCTTTAAAATTTATTCATAAATTAGCCACTGATGTAATTGAAGACGAAGAATGAAAACTTGAAAAAAACTGTAGTAAACATGAACACAATACGAGAATATCAGAAAAATATCATATACAATCTTTTAAAACGAGAAAAGGACAATCGAGACTTATAAACCATGGACTGAAATTATACAATAAACTACCAGACAAAACTAAACAAAAGACTCAGACAACCTTTACAAAAGATGTTAAAAATATTATTATTAACAGTAGAATGTGAATTTTAAAAGTGAAAATATTTTGTTAAATGTATGTAACCCGTAAGGGTTTATCAATGAAATATAAACTTAAAAAATATATACAAAAAATTGATTTTGCCGTCCGCAATTTTCATATAAATTTGTATGAAGCAAACCGAGTGAATAATTTATTTTTTGTCGAACGCAAACTTAGTTTTTAAAATTTACTCTTAGATAAACACCAGAGCCGGGCGGACGTCGCATCGCTCAAGGTATTGTCGATACATCTAAATAAAATAAAAACGTGTTTTTTCCATCGTATCAAGTTTCTAAACTCACGCGTACTCGCTAGCCTACTTCGTCTCTCTAAGTTTATAAAATCAACAAAAATCATTACAAATTTCAGGAATTATAAAACCGCACTTACTGTTAGATATAGATGATACTATAATTTTGTAAAAGCCGAACTAAATATTTATTTATTTAACAATGTTTTGAGTTTGTCCAAATTTTTTTAGACAAGGACTGGATTCAACCCCTTAAGGAGCGGTTAATATTAACATATTACAACAGACATGAAGAACATTTTAAAGAAGGGAATATCCATTATAAGCTCTGTGGTCCTACATGTCAGTTGTAATATGTTAATTTATTCGTGTAAAGATACCTACATATAAACAAGGCACCTACTGAAATTGCCTAATTCGTTTTATTTTTTTGCGGCTCATAATATTACTGTTAATATAAAGTACCATATTTGGTAAGTCCAAAATAAAAAAAACGACTCCATTGTCATACTCAATAAAAAGATCATTCGTCTCCTGCGATTTCGTGACGCAAAATCAATTAATGAAAAATAAAACATATTTTTAATGAACGCATTTTTTTCTCGTCAATGCGCATTGCAAACGTTGTATTATTTTCTGTTTTCACTAGTATCGATCATTATAACCGCAGATAGAAGGGTGCTGGTAGATAGGAAGCACTGCCACAGATAAATTGTCGAGATAAACAGCTGTAGGGTCCCACGGGCGTAGATAACGTCTCTACCAATCTGACGAAGACTACCGTACCTACCCCGAAAACATGGTATAATTATTATTACGCACCGCACCGCCCGACACCCGTGTGACGGTCAATGGGGGGCTTTAATCGCAAATTTACCCATACAAATCCATGTATTTCAAATATTATCGGAATATTGTGTATTTGTATATTTAAATTTAGCGTAAATACAGTAGAACCTCTACATTTATCAACCCTCACATTCGTAATATTTGATAATCGTCACATTTTGATGTTAATTTTTCCCCCATATTCGTAAGTAAGTCTCTAAAAACTAGAAGTATCGAAGACAGTTGTTAGTAAGCGTGCAAGGAGACAGTATTCTTTAAAGCTGACCGACTAAATAAAGGAACTAACGGGGTCCTCATTAAACGCTGTCCTCACCTTAGCCCAGGACCACGAGGAATGGAGGCGTATCATCTACCCGGTGGCTGATATCTCATCAGACCACGACGCTCAGCATTTAGCACGACGATGAAGAAGAAAGCTAGTGAAACAATTCAATCGACAGACCGTGCATAAATCGCGATATATATTGTTCAAATTTTGAAAAAAAGAAGATAACTTCTCTATCGACAATGCTCAAAATTGAGAGAAGATACCACTGCAGGAAACTGCCGATAAATATTGCGTAACTTTATTTATCATTGATCGTGTTGCCCAGAAGGTGATTAAAACTAATAATTATGATATATTTTTTATTTTTTTATTTAACTTTTTGTACATAATGTTATTTGTACATTGGCGGGCTTATTGCCAAATGGCAATTTCTTCCAACCAACCAATAAAATAAAAGTTTTATTTTTATAATTCAAGTTACAGAACATATTCAATAGAAAAAAAATTTTCGTGTTCTTAAATAATATGCATGTTTCCACTTTCCATTATGTTGTATCCCAACTCAGCAAAGAGCTTTTGGTCTCATGGAGTTAGGGATACGTTATTATTTTAGTAATATATATGTCTTCTTTTCTGTCGTTCTTCAGTTCTGAGGGTCGTGATCGTTGGTACTCTCCCCAGCTATTCCATTGACAATGCATCTCTACCCTTCGTGGCTCTGCGCCCTCTCCACAGCTCCACGTAGGGTCGCCCGTGACATTGTTTTCACCTGGTCGATCCATGGGGCTGCGTTTCTGCCTCTGCTTCTTCTTCGTGGCACACTGCCCGTGATTATTATTTTCTCCAGATTGTCTAGGTCGCGTCTGGCTGTGTGCGAAGAACTGCAGAATACTTTGGCAGCATACGGCCGGTGGGCAAACTTTTACGTTGAGTTCCTCCAGTATGGAAACGAAGTTCTTCTGGCTGTCCGTGGGATTCTCAGAATTCGACGCCAACAACACATCTCGAGGACATCTATTCTCTTCGCTCACGTGCTTTAACTGTCCGCGTTTCTGCGCCATATTTTGGAAACACAAGCGTACGCACTATGTACATTTTAGTTTCCTTCGAGATGCCCCGATCTTGCCAAACTTTTGTCAGTCAAGTCATGGAGTTTTTTTATTACTCTATTAATTCTCGATGTGCATGTTTATGTAACCTGTATATGCCACTGTAATGTATATGCAACTTTGTGTAAACACGTAAATTAACTAAAGCATTTTTTTACAGAAAATAAATACCTAATGTGCGAAGTAATTACAGATGTAAGAATGTTGGTACCTAATACCTACTTTCATCGATGTGTTTTATTTTCAGTAAAATTTGTTAGGTACGTATTGCCGCTTACAGCAAAAGTACATGCAGTAAATTAAGGCTGTAGTCTGGTAACACGCACGCAAAATGGGGAAATCATTCGATTTTGTCATTTTAAAATGAATGTTTTTTTTAATCGCGCAATAATAAAAAAAATAAAAATACATAAATTAGATAAAAACAATATTTTTTAAAGGTATTTTATTAAAAAATATACTTAAAAGTTTTATGTAACTAAAATATAATTACTTTTAGACCGGCAGATTTCGCCATTTCAAATTTAGACTAAACATAGGTATCCGGGTATTCATATAAAGACTAATAAACGTATGCAGAGACAAACCTTAAGGTGAGGAGAGTACATTCTATTGTCTTCACCTTCGGGTTATTCTTTGCATTTGAAATTAGAATGTACTTTCCTCACCTTAAGTTTTGTCTCTGCATACGGGTATTAGTATTGAACTAATATTCGTTGTAATAATTTGAAGATAATAAATTGAACATGAAAGTGGCCGAAGCAAAATCTTAATTTTTTGTTCTTGAAAAGAAATAAAAGCATTTTAAATCATATACATTTTGGTGACATTTTCCTTTATTTCTACGTAAAATTATGCCTTCGGTAATACTTTAAAAAAATATATATATATATATATACCGGTACCTAAAAGGGCAGGTATGAAGGTAATAAAAACGTAAATAAGATATTGTTACAAATTGAATATTACCAACCAGAATTATCTTCTTTGAAAAAAAGAGAATACAATTCTATAAAAAAGGGTTTCAACTAAAATATTTCAACAAATATTTTTTTTAAAGTATTACCGAAGGCATAATTTTACGTAGAAATAAAGGAAAATGTCACCAAAATGTATGTGATTTAAAATGATTTTATTTCTTTTCAAAAACAAAAAATTAAGATTTTGCTTCGGCTACTTTCATGTTCAATTTATATTATCTTCAAATGATTACAACAAATTTTAGTTCAATACTTAAGTCTTGATATGAGAACCCAGATACCTAAGTTGAGTCTAAACTTGAAATGGAGTAATCTGCCGGTCTAAAAGTAATTATATTTTAGTTACATAAAACTTTTAGGTATATTTTTCAATAAAAATACGTTTAAAAATTATTTTTTTTATCTAATTTATGTTTTTTTATATTTTCCATTATTGCGCGATTAAAAAAAAAACATTCGTTTTAAAATGGCAAAATCGTATGATTTCCTCATTTTGCGTGCGTTTTACCAGACTACAGCCTTAACGGCAGTCGAATACAGCATAAGATATTCCAAAATGTGATGAGCAATGGACAATACAGATTGTAGAATTAGTCGGAAAAGCCGAATGCTAAGTGCACCGAACGCGAAAGGTAGGAAGATGAATTTTAGAAGGTACATTAGGATCAATATCATCTGGAAGCCATTTTGCTGTTCCAAATCGATTTGTTTCTGTTCCCTCGTCCGATCACATACTCGTACGATCAAAGTATTACGCTATTAGATTATTAGTATTATATGATATATGTTAATGGCGTTTTTTCCTAGATTATTTATTAATTTGTTTTATTTTCTTCGGTTAGCTAATATTACATATGTACATCAACATCAAATTTTCATTGCTATTTACTTATTTATAAATCTACATGATTACGATAATAATAACTTTTTAAATAAATTAACTAGTTTTCTTTCATTATTCATATAATTTTAACTCTCCGTACAATAAGCTATTTTGTTTCTTTATGAAGAATTATTATCCTATTTCTAGTACCTACTATAGTTATGTATGTACATTTCTTTTTAATGCTATTTCACTAATCAAATATTTCGGAGTGAAATTATTAAACACTTTATATACACTATAAATATCAATACATTTTACAATACTTTTTTTTAATATTTTTTATTTTTATTACATCTCCTTTTCTTCGGGATTATGAATTGAAGAGGAAGTGGGAGTTTCACTATTTCACTTTCAAAACGGATTTAAAACAAAAAATAATTGCTGAATAAAAACTCTAATATCAAATGAAAATTTTATAATTGTTTAGTCAAAAGTACGTGAAAACCCCTACCGTGTCATGGCCAATAAATAATATGGAACGAGACGGTATTTAATATACGTTTAGCGTGACGGCGAACGCTGCTATCTGCTTGAGTGATTCAAGAAAAGCGCATGTATAATTGTTTATAAAATTTCGTTCATTTTCTCAAAAAAATATTACGTAAAAAAATAGCATTTTTGAAATATATTGCGACATTTAACGGCGATGCAGTAGTAAGCAGAAGCGCCGGCTTTAGGTCGCAATGCGCAAAAAGGATCAAGACTCGCGGTGCTAGTACTATTTTGTAGGCCCGGATGATGTTAGCTTTTGATTCGCCATCACCTGTAACCCGTGCCCGCTTTCGCCGCGTAAGTGGCCGGCCGCCATACGGTTTCGGATTCATTACCGGGCGCGCCCTATTCGCCGTATCATTTATTAGTTTATGGGATGATTAATGACGCCTTTGTTTGCTTGGTCGGCACGATTGGTATGCTAATACCGCTCCGGGACAGTGTCAACACGCCACACTAGAAAAATCGCCATTTTATTTTCATTTTGCTTTTCCCACCGCGCTCGCTCAACGTGAGAGGGGTGTAAAAATGGGCAATAGGAAACAACAATCAATTAATTTGCTACCCAAAAAACTAACTGTACCATCAAATGAAAATCTATTCAAATTTAGATATTTGGAAATATGAATTGCAACGTCATTTCCATCTTGTGTTGATTCCAAATTAAATTAAGAAGAATAATTATTATTAGGACATAAGTTTTTGTTTTTAGGCAGTAAACCAAAAACTGTTTCTTCGCGTTTCATGATAAAAGTTATCCTTCTGTAATTACAATGCTTTTATTTCACCCTTATTCTTTTTCCATTGCCATACTTAAGGTTATGTTAGGAATGAAGAGATTTTTAATTCTTAAATTACGTAGAATTAAAAACTTTATCGAGTGATAAAATTAAATCTTAAATGCATGTTTTTACATTTTAAATATATATTGGTACAGTATTCAGAAGTAGGAAAGGGGGAAAAATACATTTTTGAAATATACGTATTTTTTACTAAAAATAAGGGTTTGTTGGGGTTCAGCAATAAGGCGCATTTTAGTAGCAACATTTTTTTGTGAAATTCAAATAAATATAAAATACCTACTCAATAAGGTATTATACTCTTTTTACTAACAATGACGATAATACTTTTTCGGAAGGTTTATCCACTTTTATCAACAATTTAATGAACTTCTTAGATATTTTCTGAATTTCGTGAAATTTCAAAATTTGGCCGGTAAAAATAATAGCGGTAAAACCTCAGAGCAATAATTCTCTAGAGAAGCCCGTAGGCGCTATTGCATAGAACAAAAGCGTTTCAAATTTTTGGTTTGGTTTTAGTTCGGTTTTGAGTTTAACAACAAACGTGTTATGGTCCTGTGGTAGTATTGTGGACTCACGGACCATAAGTCCCAGGTGCAAATCCCACTCTACAACAACTCAATTTCCATTTTTCTAGCACAAGTTATTTACGACATTAAGGAAACGGTCTGAAAATTTTAATATTTGAGTAAATAATAAGAACCCAAAGAAAAAAAAAGAGTAATGGACGGTTTCGGTTTGCGCTCGCTATTAACAACCCAAGTACCCACGGCCCGTTATATTGATATAATCTGTAGCTAACTTTGTGGTCAATAATACCATATAATAGTTTTTCTCCGTATGGGCGACTCTATTAAGTTATTACTCTAAGGGTAAAATCATATATGGATAAAATCTCAAACTATCCACATGCTATGTTTACTTTATACATAACTTTATACAGTGAGTTTAAAAGCATAAAACATTACAATAACAATTGTATGAAAAAATATTGATATTTGAATGGTATGTTGCCAAAAAAGAATAGAATGCATTTATGGGTAAGAACATCTTCATAAAATAAAAATTTCGTTTTATTTGCTTAAAAAAGTGTAAGGTTTTTCTGGTATCATTCATTATGTTGTCATCATTTGCGGCGACATAATTTTTATTTTATTTTTCTTTTGAAAGCGATTTATTCTCGAAACAAAAATTTGAATTGTTAACAATAACATACCCGATATTCCGCGAGAAAAATATTAAGATTTGCGAAATCTTTTGAATTTTAGATGGATGAAAATACGTTTGCGAATTTAAAATATATTTTTTGAAGAAAAATTCCGAATGACGGAATTCAGATCAACATAGGTATTCGTTTTCCTTTATCGGGGCCCTTGACCAAAACATGACAACATCGGCCGAAAGCAAGTTCCATGGTTTTACAAATTAGAATAATCATAAAAAAAACACAAACAGAAAGGACAATGAATATGGACACAAACAATAGATCACAAAAATATATCGTACAAGTATAACATAAAATGATATTTGTAATACACACAAAACTAAACTAATAAAATTTTAACATAAATTGAAATAGGCACTTGACGAAAAAACCCACCAAAAACCGAACTTACGTCGTATAAAAAAGAGATGAACTGTTTTTTCATTTCAAATTTTGACTTGCTAAATTATTAACTAAATATTATTAAGCTTTTCACTTATTTTTATAATTAAAAGTGAAATTTCATATCGGATTCCAAATCAATTAATTATACAAATCAAATAATAAAAATATCAGATTTATCAACAAACAAAAAAAATCAAACAAACGAAAAAATATTGCCCTCTTAGAATAACACGCCACCGGCTAATAAAGTCGCCCAGCAATATAAAGGGATAAAGGTACTCGAGACTCGAGAATTGTAATCGCAAACCAAAACCATCCGTTACACGACAAATGGTTAAACTAAAAACGAAACCAGGTTATTCCTTTCAGTTTGTGTTGTTTTTATGTTATGGCGGCCTCCGTGGTGTAGTGGTCAAGACGCTTGACTCACGCACGGAAGGTTCCGGGTTCGATTCCCGGAAAGAACATAAAAATTAAAATATGATTATTCTCAAGCCTGGGTGTTCTGTGATGTAATTCACCACTGTAATTGGGCCTCCTGGCCTGTTGTGGTTCAAAAATAAATATAATATAAAAATATAATATAATTTGTAAATTCATGTAACTTATTTTTGGCCGATGTCATCATGTTTTGGTAAAAGGCCCTATAATAAAGGAAAAAACTAACAGTGTCTGCCATCTGTGTTTTACCGACTAAACTACAATAAAAGAAAAACAGCGGCTAGTTTTACATGTGGCCGATAGATGTCACTAGTACACTAATAAAAAATCGGCGACACGAATATGAGACAAGAGAAAGTAATCTTGTTATATAACGATACAAGTAAACAAAAACTTATGAATATATACTCACGAAGATCAGCATAATAATGAATGCGAGAAAATAAGAAGTTCTAGCCATCCACAGGGAAACAAATCTGTAATGAGCTCCAGTCACAACATTTCTGTAAAAAAAAACAAAAAAAACATACATTTCTTGAATAGCATTGAGTTGTAAAAATTAGTTATTTATTACAGGAAACCGAAATGACATAAACAGACTACAACGACAGCAAAATAAAATATCAAAGCTAGGATATAACCTTTATCTAACACCAACTAAAAGACTCTTTAAAAAAAAACAAAACAATGAAATGTTAATTAACTTTTTCAACTAAAATCTTTCAAATTTATTCATAAGTTAGCCACTGATATCATTGTAGACAAAGAACTAAAACTTGAAAAAAATTGTAATAAACATGAACATAATACAAGAATATCAGAACAATATCACATACAATATTCCAAAACGAGACAAAGATAATCCAGTTATAATTTATAATAACACATTATAGTCCCATATTTAGGATAGTTTTCGAATAAAATATTTCAATTTGAATACTAACGCAAATAAAAATTGTATGTTTTATGAGACTAAATAAATCAGGGACTGAAATTATACAATAAACTGCTAGACAAAACTAAACAAAAGACTGAGACGAACTTTTCAAAAGATGTAAAAAATATTATTATCAACAACAGAGTATGAATAAAAAAATGTGTATTATTTTTGTAAAATGAACGTAATAATCTGTAAGGGTAAATAAATAAAATTTCAAAAAGAAAACACGTAGACTTCTAAAAAGGAACCAACCTGTCAAATCAGGGTCCGTATCACAATGGAAAGTTGACAGAGTGAAAAATTGAATATTCATATAAATTTATTTTTCAAACATATTCAATTACAGGTTACCGGCGAAGACAGTTAACATTTACATACAAATATACAGATTTTCATATGGCAAATTCGATTTTACTTTAACTCTCCAAACTACCCGCTGTTATCGGGGGCCCTGATTTTAATTGATAAGGGCAGTTGTTATTACTCGAACATTCCTACTTCTTAAAATGCCCTTTCTATTTTATAACATTCTAAACTGTCAATCTCTGCGTAATTACTGCTTGAAGCATTGAGTCGATAGTAGAAAATACTTGTATTTTATTTTACTGTAAGCTATAGCAGTCTTGTACTAAATATGTAAACTGCAAAAAAATAATATTTTGTAATCACGGGAATTAAAAATTATTTTTAAAATATTCTAAATTAAATGTTTTTTTTTCTCGGATCTGTAACAGAAATAGGAGGGTTGATTGATTGCCCCATAAAAAAAAAGGATTATCAAAATTAAGTGTGATGTTTTTGCAATTGAATCTCTTTTTTGCAAGGTTTATAACATGGTACAAAACTGGAGTAAAAAATATTTGCACATTAATTTAACAATATTGATGTTTTTTGTTTAATAAAACTCCACAGTTAATAAATTTGATAAAATTTTACTGAAACTTCTTGGTTTAGTTTTACTAGTAGGCATCTTCAAGACTTATCTCCAAAATATGTTAAGAATAGTATAAAAGCTGTAAACGTTGTAAACAATTCACCAGTTTTGAAGATGCCTACTTAGGCGAAAGCGCTTGTTGCTTAAAATAATAAAAAAGTTAAACTAAACCAAGAAGTTTCATTGATAATTTTATTTATAATTTTATCAAAACCATTAATTTAACAATGTTCGTTTTTGGAATTCTATACATCGCTCTTTTACTTACATTTATTTTCATTTATTTATTCAGATATTTAGAACATTACAGGAAAAAGACCCAATTCATTCTAAATACAATAATAGATCACAAATTACAGTAGATAGTTATGTTATTAAAATAATATAACAAAATGTAAAAAGAAAAATTAAAACTTAATACATAGGGGCATAATATAATATTAGAGCATTGCAGATGGAGAAAGTAAACAAACAAAATGGCCAAACTTTTGAATTCAAAGGATTTTTGGATTGTACTGATTGATTGTGCCCAGTGGCGGTATTCCCATAGAAGCCCATAAGCCCGGCTTACCTATTATTATATTTCAAAATTACCAAATCTTGACCAAACGCTTAAAAATAATTCATTACGTTGTTCAAATTTTGCACCGCATTAGAATTATTGACCTGTTTGACGTTCGTACTATTTGCATCTAATTTTCTTTAGGGTAAAGTAAACAGAGAGTACCTCTCATGTTTTGAATCAAACGTACTTTACGATTGTTTATTATGCTCTTTTTTACGAAATTAAATAATTAAAAACGGTTATTTTTATGTAAATTGATTAAAGACCGGTACTGATTAAGATTTATAATAATTCATTAGCATTTTTGTGCAGTCATTTATGAAATGAGTTCGGAGATGTCTGACGTTCCGTTTTTATTTGCCTTTCTTCAATAAACCTTTTCCTATATCCTATATCAATAAAAATTTATCATTATTATATTTATGTATTTATGGGTTCCGATGACTATTATTCAACTCTACGCATGCTATATTATATTGATGTTACTTATTGGTAATGTTTGATATCTGAGGAGTAACTTTTTTAATAAAATAATATTGTGTTTTATTTATTTTGTTTAATTAAATGAACTCAGAAAGAAAATCCCATGCATATTTTCATAAGATATTGTTATTCGTCATAATATGCATTCTGGATGCTTTTTAGACTGTAGAACTGTAGTGAAGAAAGCATACATCATGTTTTCATACAAGTGAATTCATCATCATTATCTTTCCGCACCTAATGGTGCATAGAGCACTGCATTGGTTTCACAAATCGCAGTTTATCTTGATCATTTTTGTTACATGAAGGTAAGATGATAGGTCTCATGTTTCAGGCACAAGTCCAGGGACTTAGACATATTCTAGTGTAAAAACACCTTTTTAAATCAATATTTCTTGTCAACCATGCCGGGAATCGAACCCGAGACTTCTTGCATAGTAGGCAAACGCGCTGACCACTATACTAAGGCCGTCAGGTGAATTACACCACAAATGAATGAAAAAAATATATATGGGCTTGCCTTACTGGTAAACCCTAGGCACGCTACTGCTTGTGCCTGAATAAGCGTTGAGTTTACTTCACTTTTAAAATGTATGCTGGTTCACTTCACCTGCAATGGGCTATTGTGATAGTGATAATGAATGATCTCTGTAACGATAAGTGTTGAAATGTTATATTTTTTAATAAAATCAAGGTACAATAAATAATAAACAATATTTTTTATCCCAAAATGATTTTTACGCAAGGATATTGTTTTTTTTTTCAGTACACTTATTTGCATCATACTGCGTGAAACGTATACCCCGTATAAAAAAGGTTTCAGTGTATATCAATAAAAAAAACTCAAATATGCATAAAAATATACGTAATATAAAAATGATGTACTATGATAGCAATTTATTATGTTTAAAGATAAAAAATCAGAAAACAAAATAAATATTTAGTTTATCAGGGTAGTTCCCGTTCTGCATTGGATTACTAGGATTGGACTTGTGGATTTAAGTATTATTCGACTCTTATTTCTAAAATAAATTGCAATGCACTTTCCACTAAGACCATACTTAAGGGTTTTTAAAAATCCTTAAAATTGAAATAATTTGGTTAATAATAAGAAAAAATATTTTTCTTTTGTTAAATAAAAAAAAAACTATTTTACCTTTAATATTTTTAGACACAATATGCATTGAAAATAAATAAAAACATGAGTAAAAAATATGCTAAATTACCTTAAGTAACCAGCATTGTCATGTTCATTTTCGGCTAGTGACTTCACTGACGCCATCAACAAGTCATCATACCCGAGGAAGGTATCCAAGATAAGTCGTGAGAAGGAGTCGCCGAAGCACTTGTCGACGCTGGGGTCCAGCGTCACAATCTTCACAGGAATGTTGAGTTTTTGGCGTGCCTTTGGAGACAGGCGCAAGAAACCATATTCCATCGAGTATTCTACAATATACTCGTTATCTGGCCATACTAAAATAATAAAAAAAGGATTATTGACCGATATTTCAAAATAAATGGAGAACTCTCTAGAAAAGAAATATGGAAGTGCTCTATAATCTGTCATTGGCTGGTTTTAGTGGCCACTTTACACAAGATGCAACATTCACCATTGTACCTATGTTTGAACATCCATATTTCTTCTTATCAATCTTGACATACTCCCTTAGAGGTGAAAACTAATAGAGTACATAAATTTAGATAAATCAAAATATTTTACAGAAAAAAACTAAGTTTTTTGACAAATATTCTTAATGGAGATAGAGAACCTTTTTTAGAAGGGACATGGAAATCTAGGCATTAAAAGGGCTTATTACCTGACGACTTAAAGTTCATTCCGTTTTGCCTAGGGCTTCCAATCTTGGTATGCCGAGATCCTAAACGATTTGCTTATCTCGCACGGATCGAAATTGCGTGTGCGGGATCTCGCGGGATTTGGGGGATTAGGTAGCAGCAAAACAGTTAGATGTTGGCTCCAGAAATGGCTGTTTCTTTACAAAGACCCACAAACATGACAGCATTACTGATTTATTCACAAAATCCTGATTGCTACCAGCCTTAGTAACGATGAAATATATAGCTTGCTACCCAAAAGTCTACTTCGAAAGAAAATTAAGGAGTTTGTTCAGAGAATGCAGTTTAGCGTGTCATCGTCATAAGAAACTAATAATACGAACATTAAGGATAATGACGATGATGTGTCTCTTTCTATTCTGGCTAAAGTGACTGCCCAAACTGCTAGCAACAATGACGAGGTTTCTCCACCAGTTCCTAATCTTTCATTGCATGAGGAGTTGGACTTTACTCTATCATCTACTTTGAAAAAAAGCTTTGCATTACCATCCAGCATCAGTTCCAAAGAATCTATTATTATTAAAATAGAAATTAGTCTATATGAATTAGGGGGCTGTTTTATGAATTATTTAAAATTCATCCCCTAAAATTTATACCACCAACGATCGTTGAAGTTGAAAGGGCTTTCTCTGCTGACGGCTATTTAGCCTCTAATATGCGTAGAGATTTGACAGATGACACAATAGACATGCTATGTTATCTTCGATAACACTCAGCAAAATATAGTTAATAATAATTAGCTTTGTCTTAGATTAGTAAGATTTGATTGAGTTTTCATATTTAAATTTATTTCAACACAGAGTGAAAACATTTTTGAGATAAATAAATTGAAATAAATTTAAATATGAACAACTCCCTAGGGAGGAAATTCAGCCAGTCTGCAAGCATTTGGACATAATCAAACATTGTTAAAAAAGTAATAAATAAAAATACTTCATTTGGTTGATTGTAGACTTTTATTTTAGCTATCGACTATTATATATCTTTTAACACCACAGTTTCGATAATTTCTATACCTCTAATTGATTTAATAAATATTACAATTTCTGAACACTAATTACAAATTATTTAACCTCTGCAATGACACACGCTGGATCCAGCGGGATTGAAAATCTTTTATCCTGCAAATACCGAGATCCCAAAACAGCTGCGAGATTGGAAGCTCTACTTGTACCAGCTAGTTTTAAATATTTCCAGAAACAGTAGCATTAAAATTTTGCTACTATTATTTCTTGAATTTGAATGAAAAATTATAGTGTAATATTCAATTTTTGCTTTTACGGTCACAAAAGTATTTTTATTAATGAAACCGCTAACTACGCAGAAAGCAAATATATTCAGGAAATTTTCAGAGTACTTACATCAAAAACATCAATTTTGGACTGGTGCCATTATTATCTTTTAGGTATGATTTATTGTTTAATAATTAAATTCAATTTGAAATACCTGAGTTATCATATTTCCCGTCCTTATTTGAAGTCGAATCTTGATTTCTTAATTCAGACTTATCAGCTTTTAGCTCCATTAACTTTGCATATTCTGTTTGATTCATCTGAAAAAAAAACATTTTATTAGTCAATTGATTCTCTGTTGCCTCTGTGTTGGGCTTGCAGGTGAAAAAGAGGGGATATGGAAGGAATTTGTGAAATATGCACCACAACACCCAGACCAATTGAGAAAAAAACTTTCTGGATTTCTTTTTTGCAACTGGTGGGAATAGAACCTGCGACGCCAGTTTCACAGTTAGCCGTCAAACTAAAAACAAAAATGCCACTATTCACGATCACTGTTTTTGGGAAGACCACAAGACCAGTAGCGAAAAGACTATTTCTTTTAAGTTTGATGTGCATTGTATGTGCACTGTAGGGGCTCAAATTTTGGTGGGGCCGCGGTGGTGCATATTTTGCTGGAAAATATGTTCATATAAAATGCCGTGTAATGCCGCAGTTGCATTCCATCAGCAACACTACCAATAGTCCTACTCCCTAGCGTCCATAAGTGGTCTCTTTGGCCCCGCGAACCCTGGACAATGTGGCCACTGGCATTAACATCAGTGCCATAGCAGATAGGGAGAGGATGAATGGCGAGTGTCCGGCCCCATAAAACGGGACCCCTCCAGCTAAGGGTAGGTAACCCCGACAGAAAATTCCACCGAAGAAGGCAACGGGAAACCACTTCGGTCAATAATTCCCAGGATATCACTATGAAGAGATGCTTTCTCCCAAGTGATCGTCAACGTCGGGGGGACCCGACATGACACGTGAAGAAGAAGAAGAAGTGCATTGTATAACAAGTAGCAAAATGACTATTCGTGTTTAGTTCAGTGTGCATATTGAACTTAAAAGAAATAGTATTTTCGCTGGTGTTTTGTTGGACTTCCTACGGTGATCATGGACAGTGGCGTTTTTGCTTCTAATCCCTCAAATATGAATTAAATTTAAAATATTGATAGTTTTAACTGATAAAAATCTAAATTGCTTAGTGTTTAAATATATCAGTAAATTAGTACATAAAATTAGGTCACAAATATTAATATTAGAACACCTAAGTTTCTGCCATGTATCAGCCTGGAGTGGATGTACGCTTACACATTTTTTTTCTCCATATATGTAGTGGCAATAATTTAAAAACTAATGGCATTGATGGGCCAAAATGTCATAAATTTTCAGTTACGTTATTGTTTCACCGGAATGACGATCTGTTAGTTTACTTATTTATTTATTTATTTATTTATTTATTTATTTATTTATTTATTTACGGACAAAGTCCATTATAAACATTACAATTAAAAGAAATTTTTACAAAGGAATAAAAAAATATAAGGAACAGAAATAAGCAGCAAAGACAGATGATAGATTTTTTAGATTAAGTAAAAAGCATAGGCTAACTATACAGATTCTTTAGCTGATTTGTAAAGAAAGACATCCTTACACCATAATAATCAAGATCTTGATGATCGTTCACCCGCCTGATCATTCTGGGCAAAGGCGACTGTGCACCATAATTGGTCCTGTAGTGACCGAGGAAAAGCATTTCATTATTTCTTAGTCTACGGGTGGGAACGTTAAAAAGAATCTTTTGCAAAATTTCAGGGGCATCAATGAGACAGTTCATAATTTTATACATGCAGATTATATCTGCAATGCATCTGCGTTTTTCAAGACTTGATATGCTTAAAAACCTCTCCATATCAGAATATGAATAGTCTCCTCTTTCCAATCCCATCTTCCATGCAATTTTTCCTATAAAACGATGTTGAACTGATTCAAGGCGCTTGATATGAACAGCATAATGAGGGGACCAGATTACAGATGCATATTCAAGAATAGGGCGAACTAAAGAGCAATAAAGTGTTTTAAGTGTAAGCATACTTTGGAAATCAGACGTAGTTCTATTAATAAAGCCTAAAATTTTTAAGGATCTGTTTACTATATTATCAAAGTGTTCCAGAAAAGTTAGTTTATTATCTAGGATCACTCCAAGATCTCTTATAGAGGTGACAATCGAAAGAACTTGGCCATTAAGTTTATAATCAAAAATAAAAGGATGTTTACATTTATGGTATGAAATAATTTTGCATTTATCGATGTTAAGTTCCATGTTATTAGTTTTGCACCAAGTATGAAATGCATTTATGTCTTCTTGGAGTCTGACACAGTCATCAATATTTTTAATTAGCTTAAGTATCTTGTTATCGTCAGCAAAAAGCCAGAATTTTGTAAAAGAAAAAACATTAGCAGCATCATTAACAAACAGATTAAATAGAAGAGGGGCCAAGTGGGCACCCTGTGGTACACCAGAAGTTACTAGGAAGCTATTTGATATGAAGTTATTGATTTTTACACTTTGTTTTCTATGTGAGAGGTAGGATTTTAAAAACGATAAAAAGGGATCTCTAATGCCTACAGCACGAAGTTTAGCACATAAAATGTTGTGATCAACTTTGTCAAAGGCCTTGGAGAAGTCTGTATACAGTACATCAGCTTGAAGATTATTCTCGAACGCTGTAAAAATAGTATCAGTAAAAGAAAGCAAATTGGTCGTCGTTGATTTGGCTGTCCTAAATCCATGCTGCTCCTCAATCAGCACATTTTTAAATATAGGTGTTATTTTTTTGTAATAATTGATTCGAATAGTTTAGGTACAGGAGATATCATTGAAATGGGTCTATAGTTAGTTACGTTAGATTTATCACCAGATTTGAATATCGGTCTTATTATAGAAATTTTCCAAATATCAGGAAATACACTCGTTGTTAAAGACATATTAAACAGTAAAGACAGAGGCTTGGCAAGACTAGATTTACAATTTGATAGTAGTATTTCAGGAATACCATCTGGACCAATACATTTACCATTACCAAGTTTACTTAGAGCGATTCTGACATCCTCAGCTGACACTTCACAATTATTCAGGTCTACAGTATTAGTATAGCTAAATAAGGAATTAACATTGGAAGAATTATTAACATATACTGAAGAAAAATGCGTTGCAAAAAGATTAGCTATGTCGGTACCATTAGATGCGTGTTTATCTTTAAGAAACATACTTATTGGCAGATCGTTATTGAAACGCTTATTAGAAACAAAACTCCAAAACTTTTTGGGATTTATGGACAACATTGTTTCAGTTTCATTGATGTATGATCTATAACAATTGGATGATTCAGACTTCGCAAGTTCTCTTAGTTGAGAAAATTGTTGATAAAATTTGAGATTCCCAGTTTGTTTATAAAGTTTGTGGATTGTACTTAATAGTTATATCAGATTATGTAGTTACCCCTGATCTCATGTGTATTTCTTGTTCAGTGCTGCGATGAACTGCACTCCTCCATGGTTCGGGACTACTTGTATCATTCTGATTAGATTCATCAACTATGTCACCTTCTAATGTAGTCATCATAGACACATTATTCAGAGGACTTTCGTCGATTGTATTTTTTGTAGAATATTCATCATCTTTTGTAGATGATTCTAATTTTACAAAAGTTGATATAAGTCTGCAAAAGAAAAATATCTCATTATTACTTTTTAAATAAGCACGTTAGTTTTTTTATGCAATCCATGAAAACAAGCATGCTAAAAATATAATCTTATTTTATCACTGCACAATCATCCATAAAGCTATATAAAATTCACTTCAGTTATTATAGTGAGAATGTTTAGTGCTTTTTGTACTATTAGCAGTAAATATTAATTATTATTTTTTTATGTAATTTATAAGACGCAATGTTTAAAAAGATTCTCGTTTTCAGAATCCTGACATCATCAGTTCTCAGCAAGAAGGAATTATTCACAATAACTTACAAATAGGTTATTGACAAAGTGAAAACAAAATGATATGAACATATTGGTTCACTAACACTTTGGTACATGCGCCGCTAACTTAATACCAGTTGATGTGTGATAATGAAATTATATTTATGAACTAATGAATTTTAAATGTCAAAACAATATTTTGTTGTATACGAGGCAATAACTTGCATTTATGATTGGTGAACTAACAGACGACAAGTAGTGAGTAATGCTTTGAAAAACGCATTTAAAATGTTCACAATTTTAACTATTATAAATATATTTTGTACATATTAGAGAAGTTTTACCATACAATCAAATATTTAATAAGTTGTCATATGTCCAAGAAAATATATTTTTGAAATCTAATTTTGAGTAGCACTAAACTTTCTTATAGATTTTATCATTTATCCCAAGACAATGATACAGATTTCATTGGGAAAGTAAAACATTAAGTTTTGATGAATATTGTTATATTGCATTCAAAAAACCTTTTAAGAATCCAATATTCTCTGGTGTACATAGGTAGTAGATGTTGAGCAGCATGGTTGGGAAAAGGTTAAAACAATTACAATATTTTAACACAAATGACAAAGTAAAGATTTATCTCTAATAAATACTACTTAAATTACACAAAGTATTTTTTACTATTAAGAGCAGAATACTTTGATCGTTCCTAAACGACTCATTTTGGATTGTATTGTTATGGACTTTAATTATTATATCAAATAATTATTATATTATTGTTCATGTTGAGCATAAAAAGGAGGCATGAATGAGAGATGCGGTAAGTTTTAACAAAAAAATAAACAAAAGCTTTTACAATGCGATATCATTCTCTTATTTCAGTGAAACATGACACATGACCCAAACGACTCAATATTGCAATGAAAAAACAGTTTTTGTAAATAACGAAAAACCTTCAATTATATGTACAAAAAACACGTAACGTGTAGAAAATTTTTTTGTTTCAATTATGGATTTAGTTATTCTACTGACATTTCTTGGTGGAACTGCATTTGAATTATAATAATAAAAATGCGTATTTAGTTTTATTCCACCAGACTGACGATGTCGCCCACAACTAAACCCGGTCACTGGTAAAGATAACAAATAAAAGTGGAATAAAACCAAATACATATTTTCATTATTTTGTTTCAATTATGTTAGTTGTTTCTTGGATAAAGTGAAACATAAAAGACCAACCTAAATTATACTTATACTTTGTTGAATTTATACAGTTGTTTTTTTTATTTATTAAAAATATTATATATACTTTAGGTGATTACGGAGACACAGTTTATAGTGACACAACCAGAATCGACCCATGCCTATGAACTTGCCCTGACTCGCTAGAAAATCCGCATTGAGTCAGGGCTATTACTATCAATCATCGCAAGCATTGGCCAATTGTTTTTATTAATTCATTTGTCTTTTTGTACAATTATATTTGCCATTGGCGACTAATAACTGCCAAATGGCAAATTCTTCCAACAAACCAACTGACAAATTGTACGGTAAATGGGATGACACCTTTAGGGATTCGTCTTATGCTAAATATTTTAAATTGGTGTCATCTTCAAGTCGCAAGACTAATGACTGGAAAAGGGAAACTAAAAAATGAAGACCGCTTTGCAACTGCGCTAGTAAACGTCAGTCAATTGCAATTGTTGGCAAATTCTCAAACATTCTCATTTAGCATGATGTGGATAATTTTGGAGAAAACTTTTACACTTGAAATAAAAGACAAAAATTTTTTAATAATTTAAATTGACTCACCCTTCTTTCGCTAAGAGCCCGAGCATAGATGTAACATCTTCCTTGTCTTGCTTTAATCTATTTTCCTTTGCATAGCTTTGTTCAACATTGTAATCCTCAGAGGGATTTTTCAATATTTCCACTCGGAGAATTCCGTCTCTCGGCCAAGTCGACTTTACATGATCTAAACAAGTCGCGGGAGATCGTGAGAAGGATATATGGATGTAAGCTAACACGAAGAAAGCTATTATCGCTTTTAATAAGAACACAAATTCATAAAATCGCCGCAACGACACAGGCACTGTCCGAGCATACGCCAGAGCAACTTTGAAGAACAGAGCGTGGAACAATCTATCTCGTACATTAAACAGTGGATTTTGGTTATCGTTTCTCGGTCTATTTATTGTGTTTAATATCGGGGCACCCGGCAGAAAATTGTTTTCAGGGTTGACACCCAGTGGTAGGTTCATATTAGGTGCGGGAGGCGCTCCTGGAATAGCAGGCCCAGCTGCATTTTCACCTGACATACTTTAAATTTCAATAATCCTTGGGTGTTCTTTACCTTAACCCGATGGTTTATTGTGTATTTGTTTATAATTGAATGTTTGCATCTTTTAGACACGTTACTAGAAAGAAATAAAAGTGGTTAAATATTTTATTGCGCTAACTGTCAAAGCTTTACCAAAACATGAAAACGAAATTTATGGTTATGTTTGAAAAAACAGTATTCTGTGGCCAAAACGAAAAAACAAACGCAGTGGGGACAGTTTTTATACAATTTTGACTCGAAAGGTGCTTTGATTATATAAATTGCACGAATTTAGAGTAAATTACAGAATCATAACAGGATTAAAGTTTGCCATAAGATGACGTTATTTACATACCTTATAAATGTATCTGAATTATTTTATCAATTAAATTACTCTATGCTTCGGTTCTAACATTAGCTTATATTTCGTAGACTCGAATTGATAGGAAATTAAAACATTTACGAAACACAAACGACGTTTAAAACCATATAGGTCGCTCAAAACTCACAAATAATAATAATATCCAATATTTCTTGGACTATCGTCGATAAGCGACAGTTCGACAGAAGAACTTGTCGGTAAAAGCGCAGGTGATAATTTAGACGTTTAAAAAATATATTATCAGCTGTCTACACCTCAATATTTATTATACCCCTATAAAAATTCAAACAATTCAGTCGATTAAATTTTTTTAGGTCCAATATATTACGATTTTTAACAAACTGAATACCAGATTTTTTTAGTTTTAGGTTTTTATGTATTTTTGTACCTTATTCAAAACGCGCTCTTTACCTGATAGTGGTCATTTTACTTACTTTTTATTTAGTTACGTAGTTTTCTAATAGATGTCTCTAGTAATATTATAAACGAAAAATATTTCTAATATGTAAATAATGCCTTATTTTTTGTGTAACAACAATGTTTATTTGTTACAAAAAAGTACTAGAAACTTCAGTTATTTTTAATGACAAACGTACGCGTGTTTTGAGAGTAAACAATTCTAAGGGTTTGATGTAATTACGTGTGCCTCGATAAAAATTGTTTGTATATGTACCTGTATTGAATTATTTTTGTGTATTATTCAGTGTGAAAAGTGGAAAATTATGTGCATATCGGAATTAACTACTCGTCATGTTTGGTAAATAATTTTTGCAATTTTTTAAATTAAAATATTTGTTTATATTGGAAATCAGTTGGTACCTAGTACATAAATATCTGATAATGTTGTTTGTGTCTACCTTGTAATCATTAATTTATTTTTAGTAGGAGTAAATTAGGTACCTACCTACCTACAGAGACATCAGATTTGTTATAGTTAACGCGTTTGCCTACCTACCACAAATTAGATCCTCCGTTTCGATCTCTGTCATGGTTCACGGTTGACATAAAATATTATTTTTACAAGGGTGTTTTCACTGGAATATTTGACAGTCCCCGGACTAGTATCGAAAGCGTGAGACTCGTCATCTTACGTTCATGTAATAAATTATCGATATGCGCTGCTATTTGTGCCTCATTGGGGAACTTCATCCCTACGGGGACTTGGAGACTACAAATGCCCTTCAAATTTTCTTGAAAATGTACGAAAAAAATATTTTAATAAACAAACGAATTTGAACGACGTCACTAGTTCTTATTAATCAACCAATGATAAGAGAGTTTTATTTTTATATATTTTTTTATACACTAAACGCCCATACGGCTTTTACAATACAATTTTGCTAATATAATACATAATAAAGTTTATAAACAAAAATAGGTAGCAGTTATACTGTAGTACAAAGGTTAAAAATTAAGTTGATAAAAACGTGTTTGAGAAGTTGTAGTAAAAGTAATCCAAAAGTTCATAGTTTACTTGTGACCATGTGTAATTTAATGTATCTAAAAGAGTAAAAATAAATAAATAAGAAATCAAAAGCATGTTCACATATTTATGTAAACAAATATAGAAAAGTTATTTCATCACTATAATAATTTAGTAGCAAGGGAGTGACTAATTTAAACATTGTTTTAACTGGTAACTTATTACGTTGTACTTAAAATGTTTTTTTTTATTTAATTAACGCAGGCGAAGTATTAAATATATTAAAAAGATGGTTAAATTTATTGACATTTAAGTGAAATTAAACTAACGGAAAGAACTGAGCATAATTTATTTGTAATGATTTAGTATGGAAAGTACATCTAAGCCTGGTGATCTAAAATGGAATCCTAACATTTATTTCATTTACCAAGCATGGACAATCTATAACATTTTTTTACAATTTTATATAGTGTGACAACATCAGCTACTATGCTTCTAGTTGAAAGGGAGGATATATGCAAATTTTCTCATAACAAATTATATCATATCTCAGAAACAGGTAGACCCATTTTATAGATTACATATCGTAGGAACTTTCTCTGGACTCTCTCTAAGTTATCAATATTTACATTATTAATAGGTGACCAGATTTGAGATGCATATTCTATCTGAGACCTCACCAGTGAGCAGTAGGGGAACACGGGTAGAAGTGAGCCACGGGGAGGAGTGAATCATTTACCCTATTACTGTGAAATACAATTCGAAACATGTTCAAACTTGACCAACGCATACTCTATACTCGTGCTTGTCCTGCACATCCAGTTTCCGCCTGTATCTCGTCACGGGTTCACGTACTGACAAGGTCACTTGCGCTTTTTAACGCTAAAGTAAAATTTACGTACTTTTTATGAAGAATTTGACACCTTGCTGATTAGTTCTAAACAACGAAAAGTGACTCGAAAGTAAGTATTAAATTATATAGTACCTAGAACTGTATGTTTGTGGTGCACATTAAACATAAAATATTATTTTTGGAATTAAATAACTTATTTTGGGTGCTTGAGGAGGACTGAACCAACTTCGATTGGAAAAGATTGAATCATAGTTCATTCGTACAAGTGATGACGCATTTCATAAAATTCACTTCCAGCAGCAAAAAAAATTCATCATTATCGATATATTGTCCATTACAGTAATCAATGAGGTAAAAGAACATGGAGTAATAATTCTGATTTTACCACCTCACTCAACAAATAAATAGCAACCACTTGATGTGGGTATTTTGGGACCTTTTAAACTGCATACAATGCAGCTTTAGATGCAAGAATCCTTTATAATTCTGGCAAAACGTTTCAAATGTACAATGTGACCTCATGTGTTAGAATTATTTATGAAAAAGCCATCACTTCTGGTAATATAATAGCTGCATTAAAAAAAACGGGAATACATCCATTCGACAGAAATATGTTCACAAAGTAGATTTTTTGTGCAGCTTTGTTACAAACGTATGGATATAGAAGATTTCAACTCTTCCACAACTTATCACATCACCCAAAATGTATCCGAACGACCAGTAAATCTTCTTTATCCTGGTGAAGGGAGCTTCGTTTTGGTTAAATTTACTACTGTTAAAAAGTCTGATGTGCACAATGTTGGGAATGTATTTAGTTTTGATAATGTAAGACAAGAGATTTCTGTAAAGGGGGTATTTTTTAATGATGCCAGACATTATTGATATATCTACTGTAGCTCTAAATGGTGTTAGATTGACATTTTTACAGCCAAGGTATTCAGGCACAATAAAAAGACAACACTGCCATTACACATTTCCAGTTCAATTTGATTGTATTAACGTTCTTTGATTTTTTGTCTTTTTCACTTCCTTTGTTAATTTGTAACAATATTTAAATACTTATTTCTCTTCATTTTTATTTTTGATTACAATATTTTTATACAATCTTGGGTGGAATAAATATTAAGGCCAAACATTGTCATCCTTTTCTTCTTCTTTCTGTGCCATATCAGGTCTCCCCGACGTTGGCGATCACTCTAGAGTAGGCATTCCGGTCCTGCGCCAACTGGAACAGCGCCTCAACCCCACGCACTCCCGTCCAGTCGCGGATGTTTCTCAGCCAGGACATCTGTCGCCTTCCAACCCCACGCTTTCCCTCGATCTTTCCCATCATAATAAGCTGTAGAAGCGTATATTTGCTTCCGCGCATAATATGGCCCAGATATGCGAGTTTTCTCTGTTTTATTGAGGACAATAGTTCTTTTTCGGCACTGGCTCGTCTCAACACCTCCACGTTGGTCACTAAATCTGTCCACGGGATTTTCAGCATTCTCCGGTGAAGCCACATTTCAAAAGCATCATCATCCTTTTAGCTGGTTTTATTTAAATTACAGCACCATCATGTAAACAGTTCAATTCTACCCACTACTTGGTTCAATCCTACCCGTACACGGGTAGAAATGAGCCAGTCTTGCTGTATTTACTAAAATAATAAAGAACTTAAACATTTTATCAAATTTGTTTTATTACCATCATATAAACAATAAACTTAGTTGACGTAGGCAGTTTACACTGCTGGTTCACCTTGTTTCCTTTTTCCAGAACAACGGTTTTTAAAAAAATGATTCACTCCTACCCGTGCTCCCCTACAATAATTTAATTGAATTAATGCTTTTAAAGTGAGTAGTGGAAGATTCCCAGTTTACGGTAATTCAACGGACCAATCGGAAAAACCGACCGAGAAGAAGCGGAAGAGAACTTGAGACGTCACACGCGCAGTAATTTTATTAAAAAAATCATAGCGCTGATAATAAGATACATAAAAAAATGGTTTAGTTAAATAGTCTATTAACAAATAAAAAAAACCACTGAATTTTCTCATTCATTGCCTTGCGCCACGTGCCTGGTGCAGATAAGGCAGTTTCGGTGATAATGTGGAATGTAAATAAGTAGATTACCTTTTAGCTTGAACATAAATAACATGGACTGAAAATGGCCCCAAAATTGACATATTTGGGTAAATCATAAAAACGAAAACATTTATTTAAAAAACAATGTCAGTTCATCACTTTCGCTGGTCGCTATTTAACAACTAAAAACAAGTGTCAACTTAAATAAATAGGTACCTACTAAACTTTTGCAAATTGAAGGGATTGATTATACGAACACCAGACAAGCTATTTTAAAAAAGGGACCGATATTTAATTAAATCTAAATATAATAGCCGTTAACATAAGTTGTTCGAAATCATTCGCAAATGAGTGGAGGCATATAAAATAATTTAAAAAAAAACATAGTTTTGTCCGAAAGAGGTAGACCCATTTTATAGTTTACATATCTTAGGAATTTTCTCTGTACTCTCTCTCTAAGTTATCAATATTTACATTATTAATAGGTGACCAGATTTGATATGCATATTCTAACTGAGACCTCATAAAAAAAACATAGTTTTGTCCATTTTTTCCAAATTTAAAAACAAGTTTGGTAAAGCTTATAGGTACTACATTTGGAAGAAAAATATTTGTTCTACAAAATATTGTGTTTGCTTTTGTTACATGTATTATTTTATTTCATTATAAGCCTACGCATTTACGACACCCTCCGTTCGCGTTCATTTGATGGAATAAAGCTATCAAAACTGTTTGCGATTTTTTCGATGGACATGTTATGAATTATTGACGGAGGACTTTTTTGTATTTTTTTTATTGTGTCATCTTGTTCTCTTCATTTAGAAAAAAAGGCACAACTTATTTAACTCCTAATACTGTAAATAAAACCCTTGTATATAGGGTTGGGTGCTCTTTTTACCACTAGCGCACTCTTGTGCGCACTTTTTGGTTCTGTGTCTATATTTAGTGATTAAACAATATTCAAACGATTTTTCTTATACTTTTACTATAAGTCATCATTTATCTACAATTATTGATTAAAAAAAACCATTTTGAATCATAGGAAAAAAAACTATTTTCTGTATCCTGGCCAATGAAGAATACAGTGTGAATCAGAACCCAAGACGAGTGTTTTTATCGCGATGGCTAATCTCAGATAAGATTTCTAGAAAAGGAAATCGAGTAAAGATAAGTTTGCTTGAGGTCAAAAGTTTGAATCCTGACATGTTGTGATTTTTGTCCAAAAAATACAATATTAAACACTGTGTCACTCGCGCTGCCCTATCTGACTATAACGTACTCTAGATAACCTTTTAAGTTTTTTGGTAATATTTTTAATTTGCGATTTCCGTTTTCTGTTATTATCAATAATTGCCCTTAAGTATTTTACATTATCTCTCTACACATAGTGATTTTCATTTTTTTATCACTTTCATTTAGTACTCGTTGAAAAAAGTCCCATAAATCATAAAAATATGTACGTTATCAGAAAAAAACGGACAAAAGCGCGGGACCATCAATACATTTGACGTTTAAAACAAAATGGCCATCGGTATTAAGAATATTAATGTTCAAAAATGTTATGTCAAATCAAAATGTAGACATTTTAATCGCCACATCTTCGTGATCGTATCCCAAGTATTCCTACAATCTACTGTAATAATTTATTCGTTTGTTTTTTGTCGGTCTTTGGACACGCTGTAGTTAGGGTTGTCTAATCCCTCGGAATTCAGTTTGTTTTTCCCACAAAACGCTTTTGGTTTTTTAAAATCTCCTGATTCCCGTGGTGCAACTAATTTTTTTTGGAATAAATTTCCATGTTGTTTTAAAGCTCGGGAAATATTTGTCGAAGAAAAAAATGCTGTATTTGTTTGTTTGTATAAAATTGGAAATGCAAATTTACACTAATTTCAAAACACTTTTGAGACGCTTTAACTTTTTTATCGTTTTATCATTTTAATTATTTATCATTTTTATTATATTAAAGTTCATACAAGAGATCTAGGGTTTGATTCCCGACGTGGCTAAAAAGGTCTTACGTCCGAACGATCTTTTTCCTTCTAATACGTAGGGGAAACGTGTCCAAAATGATTTAAGGGAGAATTGATGTTTAATATATAAAAAAAAACATTTTTTAAAAAATAAAAGTACTGCTGTAACAAGTACACTCAAATTTTAATTCACATTCACAATAATTCGACTGGTTTTAAAAAGTGTAATAATTTTTTTATCTATTATAATTCATCAAATTTCCTTATTATTCAACATGTTATTTACATACCGATTTTAGCAAAACCCTACCAATGTATCATTTTGCCCTACCACGTGTACAAAATGATCCCTTGAGGATCTTTTCACAGGATTATTCGGGAGTTATTGTCACTAATAAAACAACTAAAATATTAATAAACTGACATATGAATAATGAAGGAGATATGTATTATTTTATAATATTGTTTGTGCAGTATAAAGAATGTGCTGTATTAAAACTTTATATGATGTTTAAAAATGACTTGCCTTTGAACAGACAGGTGAAAATTATATTTTTTTACGCACACTCGTTTTCACTGCATTCCGCCATTACTGAAAAATGTTTAAAACTTTGTTATGTATATGTTTATAGAATTAAACGATAGATGGTATTAGTAGTTTTGCTAAAATCTAAAGGGATATTTTTACCTCGAGGGATCATTTTGTACACGTTTCCCCTAAACCTGATCACCTTGCTTTCATGTTTCGAAAAAGTTATATTTATTTATTATGGATAACTTATATAGCGCCATTTTCGTAATAAAATACCTCAAGGTTTGAAGTTTCAATACAGCGCTCTATGCAACATTAGGTGTAGTTAAGATAATGATAATATTGATATTTGGTTCAAATAAAAGAATTATTTGATTCCGATTTATCTTTCTTTGAGCCTTCTGGATTTCAAAACGATTGGGTTGGCAACCCTAGGAGCGGTAGTGGGCATAGGCATATAGTATTATAGAGGCGGTCAGAAGTTCTACGGTGCCTCGAGGGAAGGGAAAGGGGAAGGAGGGGGTGGCCATCTGCCCGCGAGATGTGATGTCTTTATTATTGGGAAGACCGCAAACCTATACACATCTACCTGCATTCATTTATACACACCTACATTTAAATCAGAAGTAACCACTGAGCCTAAAACTTTACGAAAAATAAAATATTTAAAAAATTATTTCTTGAAGCACTAAATCTGTGATTTCTCTCAACGTTAAACAATATTTACATTGATTTATTTGGAGACTCAAAGGTTTTCAAGAAAATGGTTTTACAATATTACTGGCGACTTAGAGGCCTAGATCGCCTTTTGTATACCGGCCTCTTTCTTTCTATTTATTTAGTTTGTAGCAAATCACCCAATCAATTTCAATCATGACTTTAATAAAAATGGAGTGAAAATCTTACATTCAAATAATAATAAGGATTAAAAGTAAATATTATGGAAATATTTATCACTAGGAAGGCTTTAAAAAATAATTTTCCATTGATCAATAATAAAACAACTCTTCAATACAGACCATGTTCGACCGATGTTCGATTATAATGGTCACCTAGACTCACGCCCCTCCCTCCCTTCCCTCCCTCTTTTTTAAACTATTTCTCCTACAACATCAAATATTTTTATAACCTAATCAATGCATGCAGGGTTGCCGACTAAATGCATGGCATGTTAGTTTTATATTTTTTCGCAAAAACTATAGTGAAGGTATATGGTGGGTTTCGCATGTTGGTTTTATTGGTGTCCTGACGAAGAAACGAGTACATCTCGAAACTGGCAGAGATAGAAAACTCGGTAAATGGTTAGATATAAATATTTTAAAACATTTAGTAAAATGTGTGACCACAAAGTTAATGCTTTAAATATTAATAAGCGATAATTTTAGTTAATCATAATTTATGAAAATTAATCATCTTACCGGTTTCAGACTACAACTGCTCCTTTGGCAAGACGTGCAAATAAAATACGCTTATTAGTCATCTTAAACCGTCACTCAATAGTATTATGTCAAATATTATAACGAAAAAGTGATGAGGGGCGCAATATTAATGAAATTAAGCTATGCATTAAAAAATAATAGTTTTCTAGTAAAAACTATATTTTCTAGGCCTCCTATGCGGTGCGGACCCGTGGTGTGATAGTTAAGGCGCTTCTACCGATTCTGAGTTTGATTCCCGATGAGATCACAAAAAACATTTTTATGTTTTTCTCAAGCCTGGGTGTGTGATGTAATTCTTCTCTAATTGGGCCTCCTGGCCCATTGTGGTACAAGCAATTTTTTTATTTGAAATTCATTTATAAACCCTTACCGATAACATTTATTTAACTTGTTTAAACTCATATTCTATTGTTGAAGCTACCAAAATAAAATGTTTTACAATGTTTTGGCTTGCACTTAAATTTTCTTTTACTTTTGAAACATTGGGAAGCACAGTTCCTTCCTTGATTGTGTTTGTAAATTATGTTCAAGCGCTTATAGCGTCTGTGCATGTAGTTGTGCCGGAGGTGTGGGTAGGTACTGAATTCATTTTATTACACTATTATTATTCCCTTTATATTCTCAATATGTTTACCTGCTCTGGGTGTTATATAATTTGGACATTATAAAATATAATGCTTTGGTCGTTTTTTAAAAAAATACATAACACCAAACGGCCTATCATTATCACATTTCTTAATAAATAAGGAAACAATATTTGAATATTACATTTAAAAACTTCTCCATAGTTTTCCTTAATATGACGTTATAAAATTATGCGCTAGCAAAAATAGATACACCTACAGCTTGCCCATCACATACCGCACACCGCATCTGAGGACATAAGTCTCCTTGGCGGTGCCCACATACACGGAAAAGATGCTCGTTGCTGAACGAGAAACGCTGTTCGAAAGAGCTCTCAGTAATCTGGTAGCCTTAGCATCTTTGTGCTGAAAGAAAGTAATCAAGAAGTTCATAATATGCATTTCATTGGATTGAGAAAAGAGGGAAGTGAATTCTTCACTGACTGGGATTAAACTGATTGGACATGATCAATTCTCCAAAATGATAACAAAACTTTTTTAAAACCTTGAAATTCTTTTTGGAAGCCATCAGATCTGTATATCCGACAGGATCTATAACAGGGCAACAGATAGTAGCGAGAAAATCCATTAGGTAATCATAGAGAGGGGAAAGGGACAAGACCACAGGATGTGTTCAGAAGACCGATTAAGATATCCGCAGCAGCACGAAGGGGAATCTATAATATTAAAAACAAATCATTTAACAAATTACAACAGAGATGAAGAACATTTAAAAGAAGGTTATATAGAAGTCTAGGCATCTACAGGGCTAATGACTTGTCAATGGCTGGTTTAAGTGGCCACTTTACCCACTGTGTAACATTCACCATTCTGCCCATATTTGAACATCTATGTTCCTTCAATTCTTTCATCTGTTGATGTTTGTGAAGTTGAAGAGCTGAAACCTTTATTTATTTTAGCCCTGTAGATGCCTAGACTTCCACATTACCTTCTTTTAAACGTTCTTCGTCTCTGTTGTAATATGTTTATATAAACAGCTCCCCAGGGAGTTGAATCCAGTCCTTGTCTACAAAAATTTGGACAAACTCAAAATATTGTTGACAAATCATTTGTCATTAAATTTACCATTACCTGATAAAAACTGCGTAGTCCAGTGATCGGGGCTAACCCAAGATGATTTTAAGCGCTGACGGATTGAAGAAAAAAAAAAAACGTAATCCTCGCTGAAGGGGAAAATTCCCATCGCCATTGTCAAGCATCAAGAGAGACATTTTGTTAATATTTGATTGAGACATTCCTTCAGTAGTAGATATACCTACAACAAAAACTCTGAAAAACACTAAAGAGTTTGTGTACCTTGGAAGCAGGATCACCTGAGGATGGTAGAATTAAAAGAGACGTCGACTGCCGAATACATCAATCAAGGCTTGCGTTAATAACATAAACCTAAAACTCTGCAAGCAACTTGCCAAGACACATTTATGGAGCATATTGATGTACGGTTGTGAAACAATGTGGTGCTGCAGAAGAATATTAGGAATTTTCTGGAGATACTACATCACTAAAGACGAGGTTCTCAGCAGGATCGAAGAAGGGAGACACCTAATCAAAACCATCTCAGAGAGGTGAGCCCAATGAATCGGCCACATTATGCGCCATGAGGGTCTCCTGCGTGACATAATAGAGGGAATGGCTGAGGGGACAAAACACAGAGGGCGCCCCCGGCGGGAGTATTTCAAGCAAGTGTGCGAGAATTTGAACTGCGCCTCGTATGTTTAGCTGTGTCGTAGAGGGCTGCAGAGAATATAGAGCGGTGGAGGACGAGATGCTGGACTTTGCTGCAAACCAATCCCCAGGATTGAGACTGCGAAGAAGAAGACAACAAATAATACGTTTTTAAATATCTTAAACACATATTTGTAAATAATCCCGTAAACATTTTACTATGGATAGTTCTTAGTCTGAAAAGGAATTTTGTTCTTTTCAATTAGAAAGTAACGAATTAAACAAGTACAATTGTAAATAACTCGACGATAAAACATTACATAAATGTAACAGAATTAAAACAAAAAATACATGAAATAATAGTTTTAGAGCAATATGAACTACATATATCTTATTTTTTGTAAATTCTCTGACATCTTTAGTAAATAAATGAATGTGAGATGAAAAGGGGTGTTCTCATTCATTATTTAAATCATTTTACCATGAAAAATAACAATACGTATTGGTCATTTTGTTCATGACATTATTAGATGTGAATCTGCAAGTTTGTAGGTACAATGTTTAAAATTTTTGATTATTGGGTATTTAGAGATTATTATAGATTAACATACAAAATGTTTCATAAAAACAATTTATATTTGGTGCACTAACTTTGTGTTTATTCATTATATTAAAATAAGTAGAACACATTTTTTTTATTACCACTTATTTTTTTCTACCGACCGGTTTCAAAGCTACACTAGCTCCTTGATAAAGGTAAATTTTACTAATGAATTATATTTTATTTTTACTATTTTTTTATCAAATTGATTTTCTTTTTAAAATAGGACGAGTGAATTGAGATGGATACTTTATTTAAAACTGAACCGGAGTAAACTAAAGGAAATATTATTTATTTGGGTATTTTTAATTTTTCTCTTCTTGTAAATCGCTTTTTTAATTTCTAAGATTTTTTTCTTTTTTAATAAAGTATACGCGCTTTTGTGATTTACCCAAACATTTAAATTTTGGGGGCCATTTTCAACGAGTTGTACATACATAGCTCACTATCAGAAAATGGGAACCAAGAGGTAAAGCGGGGTACGAACCTCTGACCTCTGATCCGTGAGTCCGCGACACTAGCCACGGGACCGCAACCCGCTTTTCCATTTCCACGTTGTCTACTTGTATTTTTTTTAATTTCAACATGAAGAACTTTTGATCAAGGGTCTTCATTAAAATAATCATTATTTTCTACCAAATATTTTGCGAATTCAGAAAAAATATTACTATTCGTTTTTTACGTATATCTTGATAAAGAAGCTTGTGTAGCTTTGAAACAGGTCGGTAGAAAAATGAAAAATAAGTGGTTAAAAACAAAGTTGTTTTTTATTTATTTTTTAAATGTTTCCCTTTACTAAATGCTGTAAATGTAAACCATAATATTATGCTTATAAAGCATTCGGTCGTTATTAACAAGCGACGACGAATTCCAGGAATCGAGAAATAAAAATGTTTAAACATTCTTCGAGCGTATACTGGACAGGTATGGTTATGATATCCGAGTCTTCATCTGGCAATATAAAGTAATTTAAACAAATTTTTGGTGTCACGGTAGACTTGTTCATACATTAGGATATTAAAACTCTGACTATTTTTTTTACAAATTACATCGGTTACGATGTTCCCTTTAAAAAAACTAAGCCTGAATTGAATGTAATGTAGATTAATTTAAGCTAAATTACTTAAAACTCACCAGACTGCGTTTGAGTCGCAATTTATTTAGTAATTGGATTTACGTGAGTGATTTGTAGTAGATATACAATTTTTTTTTATTAAAATTACAAAAATAAATGTAGTCACTGAATGCTTGCACGTATATAAGTATTTATGATTCATTATAAAAAGATCTTCGTTAGTAAGGATATATCACATTTTTTCATATAATTTCAAATTAAGAAGGGTCTATGAAATACTACAGAAAATTTTTTTTTTTGTACTTATCGGCAGCATAAAACATATTTTTAAATTTATAATTTTTATTAACATATTACAACAGAGATGAAGAACATTTAAGAAAAGGTAATATAGAAGTCTAGGCATCTACTCATGACCTGTCAATGGCTGGTTTAAGTGGCCACTTTAAACACTGTATAACATTCACCATTCTGCCTATATTTGAACATCTATATTCCTTCAATTCTTTTATCTGTTGATGTTTGTGAAGTTGAAGAGCTGAAACCTTTATTTATGCGGGTGAGATTCATCTAATTGAATTATTTCACCTACAATAGTTTGCTGCCTAGTGGCAACGCCTGAAAATGTTGTAAAGTAAAATGTTGTAAAGTATGTAAAGTGGCCACTTAAACCAGTTATTGACAGGTCATAAGCCCTGTAGATGCCTAGACTTCTATATTACCTTTTCTTAAATGTTCTTCATCTCTGTTGTAATATGTTAATATAAACAGCTCCCCAGGGAGCTGAATCCAGTCCTTGTCTACAAAAATTTCGACAAACTCGAAATATTGTTATAATTTTTAATTCCCTTAAAAACGATTATTTGCATTAGCCGCGCCCCTAATGCGTCACGATTTGGTTAAATTTTGAACTTTGTTTATGACCGTTTAAATTTAAATAGAACGTCGTCACGATTTTCCGAATGTTTGAGTTAACTATTTACCATATTGATGTGCCATATAAGTGGTTTTTTTTTTGTATTTCTGATCCCATATTTGTCGTGGTCTACTCATGTGTCTGTGTTAACTAATTGCTCGTCCCATCTCAAAACAGGACTTTTAGTTCCATGTCTCGAATAATGTGTAATAAGCTACATATATGTAAATAAATAAAATCTTGACGCCACAGTTGTCAAGTTGCCAAACATGTTGCGTTTTTGTGGAGAAGTGTTTTTAACAATTTTTTTTTAAAATTTATGAATGAAAAGATTTCTCCCCAATATCCATATTGATTGTGGAAATACAATTATTTTTAATCCATTTCACATATTTCTATCGGTATTCATAGCATGTGATATTTTGCTATTCTGCTTTCGTTGACTGAGAATCTATGTAATGTTAATTTAAAATTCAATCTAAAAATATGTAAATAAAAATAAAATCAAAGTTTCATCTACCAAAAACCTGACCCATGACATTTTTCATGATACGTTTATTTTACATGGGTAATTATATTTTTTTTTACAAGTTTTATACCGTTTCTACATTAATCACTGCTATCACATTTCCTTTACTTAAAATAAAAATGTACATTTGTATATAAATGAATACTAGCTAATTTATCGTGAGGCCACATTGTTTTATAATTAATTATGGTTTATAATGTGAAAAAAAAGAAATAAATAATATACGTACATATTACCTACCTACGTATTACCTATTTACATCAATATAATAATCTTATTTATAATGCGTCCACTTATTGTATTTTGTATGTAGTTATGTTTTAATAAATTGTGTGACATTTTACAATTTCTACCTGTGTTACAAACTCCTTGTTATTTTTATACAAATATATAATGAAGAATGAAAAAAACAAGATTTTCCTGGAATTTTAGATTTTTCTTGTAACACGTGACACCTGCTTTTACAATGACAAAATAAAAAGGTACACGGGAGCAGTATAATACATTTTGTTACACCACCTTAAATCAACACCTTGATGTCGGTTGGTTTTTCATTTACGCAATCTTGCTTGTAAAAATGCAATGGGTTATATTAAGGCCATTGTCAATTAAAAAAAACAAATCATTACGTTTGCTTTGGTTCTAAAAGTAAATTGTTTTAAAATATTGCTTTATTTGTCAAATCTTTCAATAGAGATAAAGAAGCTAATTGAGAAGGAATATGCATATCTAGGCATTAAGAGAGTTTATGGCCAGGGCCTCGATTATGATGGAAAGATAAAGACGTCATATCTTCTCCTTGAAATAAATTATCTTTAACGATTACGAAGATACACTTCCAACCCCCCACCTTCAAGTTTTGGATAGGTACATCGATATGAAACAAGAGGAAGCTCACGTCACGGTACACATATCTACGCACTGCAACGACATAGATTCGGTATGACGTCATATTTGAAGGTAAAAGCCTCCCGATCGACTACTGAGATACACTACCGATCCCCCCATCATCAAGTTTTGATGTAGGTACATCGGTTTATACCGACGGGTCTAGAACCCCTCGATAAGTTTATCTACGCATTAAAAGAGACAAAAATTTGTTCCACCTAGTAATTTTTCCTTTAATTACGATTTACTTAAATTTTAATCGTTTTGAGGTTGGCACTTTTTTTCTTAAAAGCCTATTCAAAGTATAAGAGAGAATCAAGTCAATTTTGAAGTCGAATTAATTTCCTATATAACGGTCAGTTTCCGAAACGAGTGGCAAGATGCAAAAAATAATGTCGCAAGATTCTGCGCTATTAACATATGAGAGTATCCAGGCGTAAGAAAGTGCCACTATAAAAAAAAATAGTTATTACATTTTTTCCGTCTGTTTTACTATCTTCCGTAGTGTACGTATCGAGACGTTAAAGGAGCCGGCTTTATAGTCGCTCGGTAGATAAATACAGACGATCGTTAAGCATATCGTCTTGGAAAGTGTCTAAAGTCTTTAAAAGTCATGTTCAAGCGAGCATTTTTTGCTTGAACTGGGATTTTTTGGAGTTTAAAATTGCTTTGAAGTGGGCACTTTCTATCACAGAAGCCTATTTAAAATGAGAACTATTTTAAATGCTTGTGAAGTAAGGAACGCGGACTAATTTTTGCGGTCATGCATTGGTTCGTTTCGATCATATGATGTCGATATGACAAGTAGGGAGAATACACCGAGGAAGTTACAGATAGTACAGAAGTTAAGTAAATCGTCTCGATATGTACAGATGAAGAAAGCGATCATAATTGAGACCTAGTTATCATTTTACAAACCTCGTATCATTTTCCATTGTACATAGTTTTATCAGTTGAAATATTTGTCTACTACTACTATTACTATTATCATGCCATTTCCTGTAGGAGTTGGCTGAGAGGGTGGTCCCCCATCCACCTCTCTTCTGACATACATTCCTAGCTTCTTCCACATTCATACATCTTGTCATACATCCCGGTTGTATCTGCTTTTGACATGACCAGACATGAGATTTTGAATTATCTAATCACACCCCGTCTTTCTTGGCCGTCCACTTCCTACATTAATATTCAATAAAAATAAATGTTCATAACACCTTTAAATGATTAAATGTAGTAATCTAGTAGTACACTATAATTTTTTTGACATCCAAAAAATATTATATGTATTCAGAGTAACTCTACTCTATTCACGGAAGGAATATTTTTAACTGTACAAATTGTATTGACTAGATAATTTTAAAAAAAATCATATAATAACTTTTATGTGTATGTTACTTGTGCAAACTTATTGTATTTATTACTTACGTATATTTAAACTATTAAAAATAAATACTATCCACGTGTTACTGTTTTTGTTTGACGATTTCTTGCATTTGAATGTGAAATTTATTTTTTTTAGTGTCTAGAGCACGCCATGAGGTGATGTGTAAATAATGAATCGAAATCGATTGTGTTCAGCGATATGAGTGAACTAGTGCTAGAAAGAAGCTGTCAAGATCTGCTTAAGCCATCACTTCCAATGTCCCAAGATCCATAGATCACTATCTGCATTGTGTCTTTGTCAGCTGCATCAAAAGGTATTGTACTCCATTTCTTCTACCTTTCAAATTTCGTGAAAAGATGAAAAAAGATGGCGTATCCCGTCGTGTCGATTATCCCCGTCAATATTACCATTTCTTTGTTTACGGTTGTAAGATTCGAGCCTATTCATCGATTTCTTTTTTAGAATAATGAGAAGTCTTTTGTAGATTGGTGAGGTTATTGTCTTGTCAAGGAAACTGCAGAAGCCAATGCTTCAATGTGTCTCGATACTTTATAAATTCTAATGTGAATAATACTTAAACTAAAAATATCAATCTGGTTAAAAGAAAAAATATCACAATTTGTAGTATAACTTTGGAGTTCACTGTGTAGGTACTATTTAAATCTAAAAGAATATCTATCATTTTAATTATTTCACCTAATTGATTCGTCTTAATGTTGTTAATATTAATTCACCCTTCAGCGAAAATGGTTATGAGTAAATTGTTATTTGATTTATTTCGATTCCATCGGAAAAAGTCACTCGAAAAAAGAGGCTATGTAATGCGATAAACAAAAATAATTTTGCGTTTAATATTCCTTCCCTCTAAGATACAGCTTGCTCACCACATACCGCGCATTGCATTTGAGGACATAAGTCTCCTTGGCGGTGCCCGCATACACAAAAAGATTGCTCGTTGCCGAACGAAAAAGCTGCCCGAAGGAGCTTTTTGTAATCTGGTAGCCTTAGCATCTTTGTGTAGAAAGAAGGTAATCCAGAAGTACATACATAAAGGAGACGTATATGCCGTGCTCAGGGAAGTCCTCAACAAAAGGTGTTCACTGACAGATGCACCCGCAATCAAAAATCTCATGCCCCAGACACGTCCAGTGACTCCTGTTTAGTAAAAGATTAATTATCACCACCTTCCCTTAGATCGGGACAAATACGGCACAGACATGAGTTCCGCACCTCGACCAGCATGGATCTATTCCTAAAATCACTTACTTTAATTACTAAAATCAACAGATGGAAGAATTGAAGGAATATGGATGTTCAAACATAGGCAAATTGGTTAATGTTACACAGTGTATAAAGTGGTCACTTAAACCAGACAATGACAGGTCATATGCCCTGTAAACGCATAGACATTTTTATTTCCCTTAAATGTTCATTTGGGCTAACCCAAATATTGCTCTTAAAAGTGTTTTATTTTTGCCACGCGGGAAACAAACACGTCGGAAATGTAACTACAATGTACTGAATTTACGACTATTACATTGTGGCGGTGGGCGGGATTTAAGAACATCAAAAAAATATCCGTTTCAGAGACATGACATTCCCATGAAATTTGTAAACTCGACCTACGATACACTTACTTTTATTCCAAGTGGAACTTGACATTCCGACAGTGATGCGTAAAATAACAAGTAATCCAAACAGTTTAAGCGGAACAGCGTTATCCACGATCCCTTCATTCCATAGCAAACAAGGGGTCCCTGGAAGCGGATTGAGACGTCATCTTTGTCCCGTGAACGGATCAATTTGACGTAACTCAAGTTATTTGGAACGAATCATATCCCTAGATTTCCTAGTTTCGCTCTTCCTGTGGTACTTTTCCCACAGTCGCAGCCGCGATAAATTGTTAGTTATATAAGAAACGAAAACAGGGTTGACAACACCAATGCCTAAAAGAATCTAAAAAATATTATTTATTTATTCATATTTTTTCTATTATAAATTTTATTTAATAATAAAAATCATGTTACCTCACTGGGGTTACTCGTGCCCAGGACACTGAACAATATACTTTTTTTTAAAAATATTTTTACATTTGAGAATAAATAAAGAAGACTTAATTAATGAACAGAGAAAATTAACAAATTTTTCAGACAGTTACGTATTTATATTTATAATTAATTTATGTACATATATATAATTTATAATCCAAAACGCACGATGAAAGAACAAAAACCTAACATAAGCTGTACACTTGTGGAGCAGTTGATTCAATATTGGTTTGGGCGAATAAGACAATCCATTTTACTTCTACCTAGCTCCACTATCCATTTTTTTATAGCCTTTCTCATATCTTGGAAGCTCATTGTAATTTATTATATTAAATTAATAAAAGACAAGTGATACATAAATCTTCACATTTTAAATAACCAGTGATCGGTCACATTGCTTTCGAGACCTCTTCTCCAGTCTTGAAGATGTCGCGAAAGCGATGAAACCGGTCACTGATTATTCCAAATTTGTGGATTTACGTACATAATACACTTAAGTAACAAAATCTGTTCTGCCTCGTGGTTTGGTGGTCAGCGCGTTTGCCTACCGTTCAAGAGGTTTCGGGTTCGATTCCCGACATGTATATTTATCCCGTATATTGATTTAAAAAAAGGTGTTTTTGCACTAGAATATTTCATAGTGCCTGGACTGGTACCTAAGGCGTAAGACTAATCATATTACTTTCATGTATTGAAAATGATCAAAATTCACTCCAATTGGTGTGACAATGCAGTGCCCTATGCACCATTAGGTGCGGAAGGGGAATGATGACAATAAATTTAATTTAAATAGGTACAAACTTTGTAATTTGGCTTGCCTACAACTAAATAATATCAACTGCAAACTTCATTTTTTCCCCTAAAACTGTTATAACTTTTCAACCAAATAATTTAGTATGTGTTATTTATTATCTTACAAAATGTATTTAATGAATCAAATTAATCTTATTTTACTGAAATATGTTTAAAAATTGCTTTCATTTATTAGAACGACAGAAATTCAATCCAAAACATACAAATCAACAACCCAGCCGTCAAAGTCAATTTTTTTTTGTGAAATGCTGACTAAACGTAGAAAAAAAACTGGCCGTTTTTGAAATTCGGTTGTAAGTAAAAAAATCTTTAAATTCGTGTTAATTTGAATGAACACCTAGGGTGAAAATGTTAATCATTTTGATTATATTGATTTCATGGTACTCGTCCCATGCTGTTTATCAATTATTTTTTCACTAACCATCTTGCCTTTTCTGTTCAGGTAGGTATCTGCTAAAACAATAAATTATATGTGTTTTGTTTTAAACTATATTTTTAATAATTATTTTACGAATCAATACAACGCAATTCTCAATACTAATTATTAGAGAGAGGGTTACAAAAAAAACATTGTGAAAAATAAATTGTTTTATCTGTAACGTTTTTATGAGTCGCATCATTTGTATTCCATTCATTGAATTAACCAGAGTTTTAATAAAACTAGGTTCCTCTAGCTTTAAAAATATATTTAAATAAATTCTCCAGATTACGACAACCCTGTTAATTAAAGTTTTTATTCCCTTTGTATCCTCTACCTTACGAATAAAAACGTCTATTTTTAAGGAATAAATGAGAAAAAATGTACTTAAGTTCATTTCAAAAAGCTATTTTGAAAACTTTTTGACTCCTTGATTTTGACCACAAAGGCAAGAGCTTTTCTCTCAGGCACTCTAAATTACCTGCAACACCATCACCCTTCATTTATTTGATACGGGTGATCCTCACGTAGTTGAAATGTTGATAAAGTCAGCTGAGAAAAAATAGGAAGAACGTGCATTCAAATTCATGTTTTTAAGTACAAACGTTTCGATTAAATACATCCATTAAGGCTTTTAGTCCCATTAATAATTCTAACTATCAAGAGTGTCCTAGTGCATTGCAGCTAGAAGAAGTTTTATTTATTTTTAAATAATCCTACGTCAAATAAAAAATTTAAAAACTTTGCATTAAAAACAAAGAAACGTTTTTCCTAATAAAAAATGTAATACATATATTTGGTCATACGATATTGTATTTTTTTACACATAACTATATTTCATTCAATCTAAGGAATCCCATGAAAACCATTTAATCTAACACCCGATTTTTCCAATTAAATACGAATGTGTTTTGTAATATTTTTAACAATATAAATATGACTTTTTAAAAAAATGACGTATAAATTGTAAAAAGGAATTCTTTTCTTATCACGAACATTCTGCTTCATTAGAGAGATAGAAACGTTAAGTATAAAATACAAAAATATCATAATATGGTAATTACGTCGTACTGTAATATACACTCAAAACAGGGATTGGGACTTTTTGGATGTAAGTCTTTCTAGATTTATACAATCATTAAAATAGACCTGATCTTGTCTCAAGGTTGTTATTTTTTTTTCATTTATCTTATCTTCATATTTTTAGTTGCATTTTATTTTAATCGTACCTTTTTTAACCACTATAAGTGAGTCCGTAAATAAATAAATAAATCTATGCTTATGCCTACCTACTAACTACATTTGTTTATTTATTTTTTTAGGATAGTGTATGTAGTGTCATTTTTGTGAAAATCACTTTAAGAGCGCTGTACAATAACCATTCCAACACGCCTTGCAGCTACATAGCGCATAGGCGGTTGGGATTCTAGTTACCAATTTCCAATAAGGTAAAATTTTAATTATATTTATGAGCTAGATTACAACACGTCTTGCTCCTACATAGTGCACGGATGTTTAAAAATTTAGCCCACATTTACACTGTATAAAAAAATTAGTAAGAAGTGTTTTCATGCCCACATGAACTTAATACCTACTTAAATGAATAATTTTATGAGCTTTTGCGTCAAAAAGTGATAGCGACAAAGACTCCTTTAGTATTAAAATTCTATTGATCTTTTGTTTAGCATTCATTCTCAAAGAAACCGTGTCGAATGTCTTTGTGCCAGTTTTGAGCTCGCCAAATCGAAAGCTTCCACTACTGTTCTGGATTGTTTCATGAATGGTTTCCGTTTGTAAGGAAAATATGCCTTTCTTTTTTAAACATTGTGTAAGCCACGATACTCATGCATTTCGGAACTTGAATACTTATTCATAGCTTCGAATATGTACCTATATATTAAATATACATATACATATATTATATATGTTTATATTTAAATACATATAAAATAAAGGCGATGTTCGTATGTGTGTCCTCGATATACTAAATAACTACTGGACCGATTAACGTGCTGTCTGTTTAGAAAATGAGGCTCCTTATAATTTCTACTCATTTATTTTATATAAATTATGTATTAAAGTAATGCATAAATACAACTGTATAATATAATAATATATCACTAAGATAATAATAATCGTTATTTGAGTTGATTTTATAGATGACAAATGTTGTTGTATCACACTGAACCCCATAAAAAATAGCAATTTGCAGTACTTATTACTTATTTGTACTATGTACGTACAAATGTAAGATATTTTTTTATCGCTTACTCGTAAATAAAATCACCGTTCGCCACTGCCGTCCTGGCGTCCTATGACTACAACACGTATTGATATTAACAAATTACAACAGGGATGGAAAATACCTTAAATAAGGGAATATGGAAATCTAGGCATTTACAGGGCTTATGACCTGTCATTGGCTGGTTTAAGTGGCCACTTTACACATTGTGTAACATTCACCATTTTGCCTATGTTTGAACATCCATATTTCTTCGATTCTTCCATTTATTGATTTTAGTGAAGTTGAAGAGCTGAAACCTTTATTGTTGTAAAGAAATTCATCTGACTGAATTATTTCACATACTAGGCAACGCTTGAAAACAATTTTTAAACTTCTTGGACCAGTTGGTTTCATTACAATATTTGAGTTTGTCCAAATGTTCGTAGACAAAAGACTGGATTTCACCCCCTCGGGAATCATTAAGATTAACAAATTAGAACAGGGATGGAGAATACCTGAAATAAGGGAATATGGAAGTCTCGACATTTACAGGGCTTATGACCTGTCATTGGCTGGTTTAAGTGGCCACTTTACACACCGTGTAACATTCACCATTTGGCCTATGTTTGAACATCCATATTTCTTCAATTCTTCCATTTCCAATCCAGTCTTTTGTCTGCGAACATTTGGACAAAATCAAATATTGTAACGTACTGATATGTTTATTGTACAGTGCCTTTGAGGTTTTTTGAAACGAAAATGACGATATTAATTTATCCTTACTTATAGTAAAATTTAATTATAAACTGGTGAACATCATACCTACTTACATTCAACGTTATAATTTGTTCATATTTTTTTATTCAAAACTTTTTGACGTACCTACGTACTTTGTTTTTTATGAATTACTTTGCGCACTTTTCAAATTACTTCCAGATTTCAAAGGCACCTATTTTATCGGCTTTTTAAACCGCCTTCATGATGCATTCATTGTGATAAACTGCACATGTTCCGAAGAAATCCCTCACATTCGTACCAACCATGATGCACATAAAGAAAACTGTCAGATTATATGGCGGTCCATATAATCTGACGTTTTCAACACGACGTAAAGTCAAAGGACCCGCGAAAGTGACAAAATAATACCGTCCTATGTCTGTAAATGCCGCCACGGTCCATGGGACTAAGAGATTTATGGGGTCGGTACATCCACAATATATCCACGTACTCGGCAGCCGGGATGTATAATAGTGCCAGTTTGAATCAAATGAACACGTCATCTTGTATTTCTTGATTTAACATGAACTTAAGATGTCTGCATTTGCGGCATGGACGCTCAAAGCGTTCATAAAATTAAATATTTTTATTGTTATTGATTAAACGATGTAAACGCGATGATTCTAACATAATCATGTAGGTTATATTGTTTTTTTATTTATTTTTTTTACTAAAAAAATCATAGTTGGGTTAAACATATTTCAGCTCTTTAGGTAAAAACCTATGTTGAGCTAAAATGTAGGGTCGGGTGGCGAAAAGTGGCGCGGGTAAGAAGAGCCACCCGGTGTGTTTTGGCCAACGTGCACTTTTGAAGCGCACGTTTCCTTTTCGTGGCTCTAGTTTTGAGGTAGTCGCCGTCCGTCGATCCTAGCGGTCACACGAACGTGATGAATTTTTTTCCCCAAAAAGTATTTTTTTCGGATCGCGAAGAATTTTGGATAGATTGTAACTTTAAAGATATTTTCCTATCATGTAAGTTTATTCGAATAACTATTTTAGTTATGTTCAAGCCATTACTACTTTGAAGACTTCAAACTGAAACAGTTTTTTTTTAAAAACAAATTTTTATATTCGCTGTATCCCTTGGGGTGAAAAGTGGCATTTGGCACTTTTCACCCCGCGACTAAATTCCTTCAATAAAATTTAGCTGAATATAAGTCTAAGATATTATTTTTATTTTTTGGCATGCCACGTACATACCAAAGGAAGACCGAGGGCGGCACTACGACTTAGGATACAATCAAATGTGCTGTAAAACTTGAAGTTAAAGAAAAAAGATTCATACGGTCAGTAGCGAAGGAGTTTAATATTTGTCGAACTGGATTTTTTTAAAATATGGATCGCCTTACTGATGATCCTGGAACGGTAAAATTTGATGTTAAAAGTTCTTAAGTATTGAATGCTCAACAGAAAACGGCACTTGCTGATTACATAAAAAAAAGCGCTCATATATTTTTTGGATTGAGCCCAACGAATGTACGGCATCAAACTCAATGTACAGTATCCTCAAATTTGGTTTGAAACACAACACAACACACAACACAACAAGATCAAGAATATTTATGCATGACATGCCGTGAGTCTTATTACGAGAGTTTGCCATGAGAAAAATGGGTACAGTGTATTTTATGTAAACAATGGGCACACGAAAAATGCATAACTAGGGGATATTCTACTTTCGTTTATCAAAATTGTGATTCTGATGACAATAAATGTATGAAATTTTTATTTTTTTTAGAAATAAAAGGATTATTTTTGCTCTTAACGCTAGTTGTTTATTTATTTGTATTCGTTGTATATTTGTATGGCACTTTTAACCCCGCACCCCGAAACTTTTCACCGCTTTGACGGGGTGACAAGTGTCAATAGATTTACTCAAAAAAAATGTCAGTATTTTCTTTACCTCGGGGAGTAACTTCATTAATTGAAATAAAAACTGTGCTGCAATAATAGAAGAAAAATATTATAAACGCACGAACGCTCGAATTATTTGATTCCATGTAAAAAAAGGCACTTTTCTCCCCACCCGCTCCTATTAAATAAATATTAAATGTGATGTAATACTAAACTTGTTTATTAGACATTCTAAATAAAAATGACAAATTATAATTATAAAAATACACGTACTAGTATATCTTTAAAAAAAATCTAATTAAAAACTAGAGACGTTAAGAATTTGAATGATCAGTTAGTAAATACTCGTATATACAATAGGGAAATATCTAGTTTTTTTGTTTTTTACATTTTTACAGTAATAAAGGTCTATGAAGTACTGCCCAGTTAAAAAAATAATTTTGTTAATTATTAGTAGCAAAAAAAAATAATTTTCTATTCCCGCGAAAACGGTCATTCCATTGGCCACTCCCCTAATACGTAACGATTCATGTTTATTTTTTCCTGCCCATTTAAAATTGTTTACAACATTATCACAAATCTTGACGTCACAACTGCCAAAGCCAAACATGTTGCATTTTTCTAGCAACGTACTTTTATTAAATTTAATTTTTACATCTTAATGTGAAAATATTTTTCCACAATATCCATATTGATTTCGAAAATACAATTAATTATTCTAAATCCATTTCATATATTTTTATAGGTATTCGTAGTATGTGATATTTCCCAATTAACAGAACAAAAATACAAACCATTTTTCATGTTAAATAAGAACATATATAAATATCAATGATAACTTAATGCAAAACTGAGAATCAGTCTTTGCCTTGTCCAGGTGGAATGAGAAATACAGTTCATAGTGAATAGAAACAGAACCATTGAAAATGTTTTTTTAACTGCAAAATTTAATTTTTCCTGAACTAACACCTAGACCTGTCACCTCTCCGGGTTCGACCCGGAGTCTACGGGTTTAAATAGTGCACATCTGGGCTACGGGTCAACATCGTACATCTCCGGGTCAGGCAAGTCGGTGAGAGTGAGAGCCGCCCACTGGGCTTACACTTGGGGTACCTAACTTCCACTGTTAATTTGGCGTCTTATTTCGCATTAGCGCACTGACTTGTCACCGGAGTTTCCGGATCCGAACTGTCATGGCGTCAGTATTAGGATTTTGATAACTCTAAATCAAAATATTACTAAAATTCAATCTGAAAAGTTCAATAAAATACGAAGACGCTGTAGAAGCTGTTGAATCACTCGGTTCAAGAAATGTGGACAAGTATCGGCTTTATTGCGATACCAACAAATTAAAGCAAATATTTCCTCAATTCACACTATATGATTTTTCAACATTATGGGCGTATTCACTTATTGAAATTTCCAAATTTTGAACAATTATCTAAAATGATTGAAAAATTATTTTTCAACCCCCATTAGTAAAGTTTTTAAGAAACGCAAACTTTTGGAAACAAAATCGATTTATGGAAGTATGCACATCTACATATCAGGTGCTTGCGGTGAATATTATCAGTAGGGATGCTGACTAAAATAAAGAATGTCTTTACTTTTAATAGGCATGAGAGTTCATAGGTAGAAATAAATATCTAATTAATGCATATTTTATAGGCCCAAAAATTTTTAATTCTTTTTTTACTGATAATATTTTATCGATTCCAAACTTTCAAAATTTTCCTTCTTTTAAAAAGATGCACTATCCTTATCCTGGATTCAAACTAAAGATATTAATTCTTTTTTTCCATGATTTATTTTGTTGCCCTTTAATAATAAGGAATATTTTTGTGTTTTTTTAAAATATATTTTATTTCCTTTTTTAATTACTATAAAAAAAATACCATATTATCTTTTACAGAATATTTTATTTTTTCTTTCTTATGTTATACAAAAATATTATAATTATTATAGGATCTGTGTTATCTGTCCATTATTTATTATAGGAGCAAAAATTCATCAACATTTTCTTGTATACCCACGAACAGGCCATGCCTTTGTGGGATTTTATGTTTACTATTTTTATATTAATATGTATTTCATTGATATGTAATTATGCTTTATTTTTTTCAATACTCTGTTTTATTATTATGTTACTTGTTAAAAAAAACAAAAAAATTTAAATATTTTTAAAAAAAAAAATCAAATCAACATAGCATGGAATCATTTTTATAAAGTGCGCTTGAGGTATTATATTACGAAAATGATGCAAATACGTTTTTTATAAGTACCTAAAACTCGAGATATTCTTGAATTTTAGACAAATTTTAATAGCTATTTAAATCTTTAGACTTTATCTTTTTAGAGTTGTTTTTCTTTGCATTACACGAGTTGGATGCCCTTATCTCTATAAGGCTTGTAGAACAATATGACATCTCCATGAACTTTAATGCGCGTGCGCGGAAATTACATAACTTGTAATAGGATTGAACTAAAAAAAGAGTAGTATTATTATTATTATAATGGATAACTTATAAAGCGCCATTTTCGTAATATAATACCCCAAGGGCGCTTTACATAGTGATTCTATAAATAAACAAATCTAATTAAAGCTTTTAAATTTGTAATTTAATTAAAACAATTTATTTTGTTGTCCCATGCTACGGATTTATTCAAATGATTTAGAGAACAAGTGGGTTTTAAGTTTTTTCCGAAACATCACTTCACTTTCACAGCCTCGCACCTCTGCTGGAAGAGCATTCCACGCCATAGGGCCTGCGACCGCAAATGCGCGTTCACTAAATTTAGTGCGCTGTTTGCGTAGAGGTATGATAACTTTTCCTCTCGCCTTAGACGTAGCTAATTTAAGTGCGAGACGCTTGTCAGATAGTTCATCTGGAATGCATAGTTCCCTTAGATATTCCGGAGCAGAGTTGTGCAGTGATTTATACATTAGCCAACAGAGTTTGTATTCGACCCTCTGTGAAAATCGTAGCCAGTGTGATTCCCGAAGTAGTGGAGTGATATGACTGAACTTACCAGACACTACGAACGCATTTATTAATTGACGGCGGCATCAACCGACAAATTTTGCGTATGCATTTAATTTGTCTCAGCTGGTAGAAGCATGAATTTATCGTTCTACTAATTTGAGCGTCAAGAAAAAGGTCAGAATTTAGTAAAACTCCCATTAGTTTAACGGTGGGTAAAGCGGTATTCCCTATATTGGGTAGGGCCGTATCCTGATTCAAATTCTGTCGTCTGGCTGAAGCCACCCATAGTTGTTCCATTTTTGATGGGTTTTTATGTTAATCTGTTTTCAGCCATCCAGTTTCCTATTTTCTCGATGCATCCATCAATTAAATTGACTAGCATACTTCTCTCGCCTGGTTTGCAATAACAATTTACAAGGTATCTAACGAATACTGTCAAGTTCAAGGTACCTTGATATTCAGTTCCTTGTCAGGAAATACGGAATAAGATAATTTTAGGAATATTTGAAGATTTTCTTTTAAAAAATATTTTTTTTTCATAATAAACGTATTATTATGTACAAATAGTCAAGGGATGCGCCGCATCCACAGTACGTATAGATGTAACGCGCCTGCTACATATGTATTTTTTTGTTACTTATGTCTTGTTTAAGCATCAGTTTTATTTTTTTGTAAATTTTCTTTTAAAGCAATAGTACCTACCTATGTATCTTACTTTACTGCAATTATAAATTTAAGTCACAATTAAATTGGTATTCAAAGAATCATTTTGTAATGCACCCTTGAGGTATTATGTTACAAAAATGTGTTTAAATTGTCCGTAATTATAATAATAATAATTGATATTTGCAGCGAACTGTAAAGGATTTTAATTCCATCACTACCCTCAAAGTGCTATTTACTGCCTTGGTTAGAAGTAATTTAGAATTCAATACAACAATTTGGTCACCTTATTACAATGTTCATATTTTAAAGATGTTGATGATCCAATCAGTGACCATAATGTTCTTATATTTAATTATCAAAATAACTTGACAAACTATGCAAAAAACAGAATTCAAGAAATATCTTCAAGTCACTTTAAAATAAATTATCGATACCTGAAAGAGTATTTTCACACTCACAAATTTAAAATTAATGTTAATGAGAGTGTAAATAAAAACTATAACGCCTTTGATGAACACGTCAGAGCAGCTATCGAGGAAAGCAAACGTAGACAAAGGAATATTGGTAATAGAAGACAAGGTAATACTCCATGGTTTAATATGAAACTAGATTTACTTATAAAAAAAAGGAATCAACTACATAAACAATGGAAATCGGATCCTGGAAATGCGACGCTTACGGCTCTCAAAAACAAAGCTAGAAATATTGTAACTAACTACAGGAGAGTAATCAAATTAAAATACTTTAGTAAATCGCTCAATGAATGCGCAAATAATCACAGGAAAACTTGGCAAATTTTAAACTCTGTATTGACAAATAGTCGTCAAAAAACTAATGATAAATGTGTCTGCCTTATAGTAAATGATAAAATTATTGATGAATCGGAACAAATAGCAGAATCATTTAATAATTTCTTCATATCGATTGGAGAAGAACTGGCTGCAAAAATAAAAAAGTTTCCAGGTGATTTAAATACAATAAACGCGCAAACAACAGCTGCCCAATCATTTCATATGACTAAAACATCAAAAACTGAAGTTCTGAGAATCATTTCTACTCTTAAGCAACGAGCGGCTGCAGGAAGGGACGGTGTAACGCCAAAAACGGTAAAAAACTGTAAATACGAACTTGCTGAACCTTTAGTTGACTTCATTAACTTAGCGATAGTACAAGGTATATTTCCTGAAAAACTTAAATTGGCCAAAATTATACCACTTTATAAAGATGGATGCAAAAAAATGTACAAAACTACAGACCCATATCCATTCTTTCTGTTTTCTCAAAAATTTTTGAACGAGTACTTAAAGACAGGCTTTCCAAATTCTTAAATGACTGTAATTTACTGACTCCATTACAATATGGCTTCAGGAAGAATTCAAGTACAAAAAACGCATCCTTTGACTTTATTTCTACGATACAGAAACATTTAGACCAAGGTGATTATACTGCTGGTGTTTTCATAGACCTAAAAAAGGCTTTTGACACTGTGGACCACAGCATTTTGATCGAAAAACTTCAGTATATTGGTGTAACTGGAATACGTTTAGAAATTTTTAAAGACTATCTTTCAAACAGATCATCTTTGGTAGAAGTTGGAGGTAAGTTTAGCAATTCTGGTAAAATCACCTGCGGGGTACCTCAAGGGTCTATACTCGGTCCGTTGCTATTTCTTGTATACATCAACGATGTGACAAAATGGGGCATCAAAGGAGGAATACAGCTTTATGCAGATGATACGGCTATTTTATATCACACTAAAAACAAACAAGTTTTACAGAAGATGGTTGAAAGTGACGTTTTACATCTGGCGGAATGGCTGCGTTTAAATAAATTGAGCTTGAATGCAAAAAAGACTCACTACCTTCTATTTGGAAACAAGAGTAATGAATCAATTGATGTCTTTATTGGTGTTGATCGTCTGGAGAAAAAAAATAGCACTAAGTACTTGGGACTGTTAGTGGACTCGCAGCTTACTTGGAATGAACATGTTGAGCGCGTGAAAGGAAAGATTGTCCCTGTAGCTGGAATACTGTACAGATTTCAGAGAATGCTTCCAGTTTCGCTGCTTCGAGCAATCTATTTTTCTATGGTCCATTCGCATTTATCATACCTATGCTGTGTTTGGGGTTTTGCAACTAAGAGCAAAATTTCTGAGGTGCAGATTATTCAGAATAGAGCGATCAGAAATGTGTTTCACCTACCGTATGATACTCATGTAAGGGACATTTATTTTGAAACAAAAATCATGCCTTTTAGCATGCTTTCCTATTTCGAGATAACTGACACTATCATTAATACTACTCTCGACTCAATGCACAGTAACATAAAGCCAGCTTTCATTGGAGACATCCATCGGTACAGTACTCGATCAAAAAACAATATATATATTGGATCTGTGAAGTCTACGAAGTTTGGTACTAGATCTTTACAATACATAGGTTTCAAGGAATTTAATAAATTGCCACAAAAATTTAAAGTACCTATTTCAAAATATAGAAACAGGACGTGCGAATTGAAGAATTATTTTTTCCAGAAGTACTTTGAATAAATAATGTTAGTTTATAGAGAATGCGCATCTTGAACATATACCTTTTAATATTTAACCGTTTTTGCTTGTATATGTAATTTTTAATACTATTTAAATGTTATTTGTGTTTTTTTCTTTTTATATACTTTTTTTGGCTTGTATACATAATTTCAATTTTTTCAACGTTTTTGATAAAAAAAATTAACCTGTATTGGGTGTGCGCATATTTTAAAAAAATGATTTTATTTTGTACTAGTTCAGTATGTATATATACATCCATGTAATTTTTAAACTTTTTCAATTTTCTTTCCCAGATTGCATAATGTAAACATTATTTTGAATTTATTTCCATGCCTAGTATTCTGTTTATTATGTTATTTTCAAGTATTTTTCATACCCTTTTTAATTTGTAGTATATCATAATTTTAATTTTTCTGCTTTTGTTAAATAATATTATAGTTTAAAATTTAAAAACGTCTCTAAAAAGTTATTATCTGTATGTCCCTAAATGAGTTTTTTTTTTAAAAAAACATTTGGGAATATTGTATATAATTATGTATAATATGTTTTCAATATAATAAAAATAAAAAAAAATAAAAAAAAAGTTAGAAAGAGTACAACGTAAATTCCTTAGATTCATCAATTACAAACTTAATATACCCACTGAAAATATTGATTATGATAATTTATTATCTACAGTAAATATGTCAACTCTATGTAAAAGAAGAATTATAAATGATTTATTAAATTTATATAAAATAGCAAATGGCGTATTGGACGTCCCGGAATTAACTAATGTTATCAGCTTGAAAGTACCTCTTCGAAATACTCGGCAGCTAACGTTATTTTTTGAATCTCCTTGCAGTCACAATTATTATTACAATTCACCAATACCTAGACTACACCGGCTAGGTAACGAGTATGGTGAAGTTGATTTATTTTGTCTGTCTTTATATAAATATAGGTTAAGTATTCAAAAGGTTATAAATTAATTTGTGTAAAATTTCTTAATATTTTTCTTTATTTACTATTTTTTTTTCTCATATATCTCTATAATAATGTATAAACTTATATGTATGTATATGTATGCGTGTATGTTTTCATATGTAAATTTTTTAAATATTTTTCTATGTACCATATACCTATGTTGGTACATTTCCTGATTTTTACTTATTATTGTATCTTTTAGCTTTTCTTATGTTATCTTTGATTTTAACTAAATTTACATACTCATGTTTCACTGCTGCACTTAAATGTAATTTCTAAAATATGTAAAAGCCCATAGGGCATGTAAATTAATAAATAAAAATAAAATAAATTATGTACTTGAAATTATTAATTCGAAAAAAAAGGTAATTAAAATATTACAGCTGAATAAAACTAATTCAATGAGAAGAATAAAAAATATTTCGATAGATTTTACCTTTAACTAAGTATAAACAGGTAGGTACCTAATTATGTACATCGTTTTTAAGTTGAGAAAATATTGTTCATTATATTGTTATAATAATAATGATAATAATAAACAAAATGGCGTATGGTTAATTATTACGACCATGTAATATTTCCACTCGTACCTACGGTATGTTTAATTGAGTTCCCGTTTGAAGCTTTTTATAAAGCCTCAAATATACATATTTCAACCTATACTTTTTTGCTGACATTTTTGCCTACAGTGACAGAATGATTGATTACTTAATTAGTAATAAGAAAATTGAAATGGCATTCAGAACGACACACATATTTAAAAGAATTTATTCACAAGCTAATACAAATATTAATATGTTTGATAAACGAAGTTCTGTGAAAATAAAGTTGTCCATAAAGTTTCTTGCTTACCCCCTCGCTCTTATCTAAATATTATTATTTGGAAAGCTTACTAATAAGACGAAGTAGTAGGTAAGTATATTAATTATTATTATTTTAGTATACCTATAGCGCATTTACAAACCTTTTATCAATTAAAAAACCGTTTTAAATTGGCATAAATATTATAATTATTGTATCTGAAAATACGAGGGTACAAAAAATTTACCTTAAAAAATAGGTTTGTAAGTACTAGGTATAACCAGTGGTGGCTTTCCCTTATGTCCATTGGGTCATTAACCCCCTTAAATTTGCCACAAATTAAAATAATTTACTTAAAATAAATTATAAAATAGGCGGCCGAATTTTAGTGTATGAATGATAATTTAAAAAAATAATATGAATAATAAAAAGGAGTTAGATTACAACTCGTCTTGCAGCTACAAAGCGTATGGCCGGTTGGAATTCTAGACCCTATTTACAAAATTTATGTATTTTATAGTTGATAACATTTACATATGGAAGCTAGATTACCAATCGTCAATGGACGAGTGGAATTGTAGTTTTTTTAGATAATTTTAGAAAGTTGGAATGATATCGATAAATTTATTAAAATAAACTTAAACAAAGAGCATAGTCGTGAATTTGTCTACTATAAAAAAATCGCAAAGTAATTGTTTTTCTTCTTAAATAAACCATCACAAAAACTATAACTGTAACTCTTATTTCAACTTCATCGTGATACTTTTTGGTCACAATTTTTTTGTTGATCTGTAATGTAAAAAAAAACTTTTCTACATATACATTGTTTTATAGTACCTTCATATTATTATCATCATCATCATTCCCCTTCCACACCTAATGGCGCATAGGGCATCGCATTGGTACACCCCATATCTTGATCATTTTTGTTACATGAAGGTATGATGATCAGTCATCCGTTTCAGGACTATGAAATGTTCTGGTGAGAAAACACTCTTTTCAAATAAATATTTCATATCAACCATTGCGGGAATTGAACCCGAGATCTCTTGTATGGTGGGCAAACGCCCTGAACATTTCACCACGATGCTGGGTTATTATTATAGGTTTTTATTATTTTATCTTATTTTGTCATCGCCAAGCGGGTTTGTCATTTGAGACTATTACTAGTAACTGGATGATAAAACTTTTGATTCCGAGCTCTTGGCTCGATCTAGGGGTCCACAGTTTTATCTTTATTCGGAATCGAAGATCTGGGCTCTAGGCACACCTTCGTAATAGCAATTAGTTGTTATGAACCTGTTGCTGGCGGAACCCCGCTGGGTTCACGTTACTCGCTCATTTACCGGATTATATTTTACAACCCCCATTACCAACAATTTACTCTCAAAAGATACCCACATAAATCACCCCTGTCATGTCAATACCCAGAGCAATAAATTGACAGTGTCCGTACCAAGAAGCCCAGAAAACATTGCACGAGTTATAAAGAAACATATCTGCTTCAACTATAAAAAACAGTAAATATGCACTATACTTCTAAAATTTGGTGTTTGAGTTTTAAGATGTTTTATTTAGTTATTTTTTTCGAAAACTTTAGTTTAACTTGAAACACAGCAAATACTTTGTTTACACCACTAAATTGTTAATTTAAATTGCTATTTTTTTCAATTTTTATGCTTTTATCATAATATTAACAATTAACAAGATGGGTACGTAGCAGGGGCGGCCCATAAGGTTTTCAATTAGGTAAGCAACCATTCTATGCTAGGTTCATTGTTAAAATATGTGCCCACTACTAACACAGTCATTCGAATTAAGTGCTTTGAAAGAAACTAAAAAGCAATATTTGTTATAATTTCAGTTTAAAAGTTTCAACCAATTTTAGTTCGAAATTTGTTATAAAATAGTCACAATATACGAAAAATAAACACGTATTGGTTTGTTAGAACTGGCTCCACGGAGCTACTGAAAATCTTAATTTGCGCATGCGTGGACTTAGACCAATAGACTTACGCAGTTCTTTATTTCAGAATTAGATCGCAGGCGAAATGTTATGTTACTAGGAATGGACATCGAGCCCACCTTAGATCTCTACGATTAACAACAAACCAATTAAAAAATATTTGTTGCAGTTACTTATTAGGATTTATTAACTTATGGTTTATTTAATAATATAGAAAAATAGATACTGATTATTAAAAAGATAATTTTTTAGAGAAGCATTAGTTCCATTCAATCTATGGCGGACCGCGCATTGTACATATCAATACAAAATGTGGACAAAACCAATCTGTGTGGCGTTTGACACTTTCGCGTGCATATATGCATGTATGTACGAATTAAGAGAAATTGAATTTGGACGTTCTGTTTATTAAAAAACATTTTATCTTTTTACAAATACAATACTGCAATTATTTTACTGCAACTTCTCGGGATTGACATTCGATTTTTTTCGTCATTTAATATTTGAAATTATTTTTATTTGCACAATGAACTAAAGTTTTTTTAATTGGGAAATTTATCTCTCTATGGGAGGTTTATCTCAAATAAGAACAGGAATTGAAAAATAATTCATCGTGCAAATTTTTATTAAGTGTAACAAAGCCGCAGCAAATTTTTTAAAATTTTTATAAATTTGAATGATGCATCCACTTAAAAATAACATTCATTTATGACATTTCTATTTATACAGTATAGTTAAATAATTGGCCTTCGATTTCATATTAATTATGCTCCTTAAAAATTCTGTAGTACTTATCTCTAATTAACATTCTGGAATTTTTTGTTAAAACGAATTAACCAAAACCGACATCGTGTATAAATTCAACATTTTAATTCATCGACACTAGTAAAGCCATAATGTTTTGTCACACAGCGCTCTTTATTATGTTTATTATATCTTTAATATAAACTTTCCATGTGAAATAAAATGTTTTATGCAAAATCCATTTGCTATCTGACAAAATAATGTACCCTTAAATTCCTGCGATTTTGTGAATAGTAAAACTAATAGTTTTTTTCTGTCGCAGTTATACTTATTATTAACACATTTTTATTTAATGCTGTCAATTATCATTTACCATTTAAGATATTTTTTTTTTTCATATTTTTTATTGGCAATTCATCGTATTGAAGGATTAATCTGGTCAATGTTTAATCATTCTCAATTTTTGTAACGGTTAATGTTTTTCAAATTCGGGTCATGTGCATATTACAATTCTCGTATTAAACTTTTTTTTCTAACCGCCAATAAAACGAAGAAGGAAGTATTGATATACAGATACATAAATCTTAACATTATAATATTTTTTTAATTTTTGAATTGAGATATTTAAAAATGTATTGTTTCTACACACGAAACGTCTCGAGGAATGGACAACCGCTTGCTTTTTCACCGAAAGGTGTTTTAATCATATTTTATAGCTTTGTCCAAGAATGAAATAGTAATAAATAATTCTGTGGATTTATTTTGAGGCAGGTACTTAATGTCGTCTTATCAAATAGAAGCGAGGTATTATTTTTTTCGAATACTTCGGAAGGAATTTAACCTGCCACTATTTCAAAAATTTATTTATGACTTAATTCATTTCCATAAATTATACTTAATGTAAACTCCGGCTAGGCTTGAATAGTTTATATGCTGTAACGAAAAAATGTTTGCTTGATAGCTTTATAAGTTGCTGGAATTAAAATAATAATGTCGTACTAATTTTTTATCCTATTACAGATGAACCCGGCAATGCTTTTGCTATTGCTAGATTTGTCTATATACTTGTGAATAGATAAAATAAACACAGTCGAAAGTTATTTAATTATTACGTAAAGTTCAAATTGAAGAATATGTCCATAAACATTATTGTTTTGTTTTTCAAAAAGTAACCAAGAAAAAATCTTATTTTTGCTCTACTCACCCCTTTCACTGGAATAAAAAAATATAAGAAATTGTGTTCAAGGACTGTGTCCAAAAATTCCCCCACTCTGCCCCACTTTCACCGCGCGCATGCTTGAAGTCGCCGCAAATGTTGTCAGATAGGGAAAAATATAACCATAACACAAATGTAACATCACTATATTTCAAAAAAAGCAATTTGTTAATTTCTCTAAACCTTATTGTACACGCGGAAACATTGATTGACACAACAGAGTAGATAAGTAGATAGATAGTAGTAGATAAGGTCATTTAATAAGAGTAATTGAATTAATGAACTTTGAACTTAAAAAATAAAACAAATTTAATTTTAGCCAAAACGGATATTTTTATGTCATGTTAAACAATATTTGATGCTTTAAAGGTAATGTCGGTCAAATGTCCATGGCGCCACGGACATTTGACCACAAATCACCACGGCGTTGTTTAATCTGAGAGGTCCAATTTTCGTTAGTTCTCTCATTAGATGAGCAAAGTGCTACTCCATGATTGGAAAGTTAAACTTAATTCTCAGATAGATACCGAGGTGCCGGGTTTCAAAGAATGTTGTATAAAAGAGAAAGAAATTGAAAGTTTATGCCCTGTCCAAAAGAAAGGCATTTCAATTGTTTTCGACAGACGATTTTCAACGATTTTTTTCAAATAAAGAGTTCAGTAAAACTTTTTACCAATTTCTCGATTTCTATAAATAATACCTTTATAATAAAAACATATCTATACAGTCTACCCGATAGTTTTATTTTCCCCTTTGTTGAGTAAGCTTTTTGTAATATTTTCCTTATTTCACTAGCAAGGAAGCTAAAATTCCACTTAATAAATTAAAACCTATGTACGTCTTTAAAAAACGTAGCGGAAAAAAATGACTACCCTGGCAACACTAACACCATTTTGTTTTCTTTGACAATCTGACAGGTGGAAAAATAATAAAATTGTTAAGTAATGCATTTGCTTCTTACACATGCATTTGCTACTTACACGTGCATTTGCTACTTACACGTGAAAAGTGATGCTTTCCTGTTTCTTGTTGTTTCCAGCAGCATTTCTACACTTTAAAGCGACACAACTCGGCATAGTTGAATTCAAATCTGAAGTTGCGTACTGAGCGACGTCTACAAAGAAACTGATGGGTCAAAATGTAAAACTACTCGTTTAAAAGTAGTTTAGTCGCCTTCAGTTTGATGCGCGTATGCGGTTTCTGGACTATTTTTAATTATATGCTTGAACGATAAAACTAACAGATTTTGCACAGAAGTAGTGAGCTCTAGCTGCCTCGTAATATTATTTCCTTTTAGTTCCACTAAATTTCATCAAGGTTATGAAATCTAATTTAAATATTATTGGAATGGCATGTGTACCTATTGTTCTTGGGACACAAAAACGAAATGTCGGCAATCCTTCCACGAAATGGAAACGTTGCTGACAGAAAGGTTTGACATATGAACGTAAATGCGAATGAACATATTCCAGCTGTCGAGAAGCCAGAACTGCTTATGATTTATTTCTTTTAAAATACTTGGCCGTCTCGCGCGGCCGATTTTATAATATTTTTTATATGTCAAAAATTCGTTATGGCTCTGCAAATCTCATGACGATTCGATGGAAATAGTCGACTGACGATGCGTTACGTGGCATTTTTGAAGTTTATTGTGTTGATGTAACACTATATCAAAACTTATCAACGTGTAAAAGTATATTGGAAGTGGTGCTTTTGTTTTTTTTTTTTCAATTTTAAAAAATAGTATTTTGAATGCTGATGATGACGGGCTTCTTGCTAGCAACAAAGACGGCCTGCAATTATTGGTAATAAGGTCTACGATGTATGCAAGAAGAAAAATTTGCTGATGGATGTTGAAGTATTGGTTTTTGAGAGGGATGAAAGTGTGACTACATGTGAGATCATTTTGAACGGAGATATTATGAATCAGGTAGAAGAATTTGTATATCTAAGAAGTATGTTTACTACGGATAGAAAAATTGTAAAAATATTAAAAGGCGGATGAGTGCCAGCAACAGGGTGAACAGTGCACTTAAATCAACCTTGTCGAATAAATGTTTGTCGCGGAAGGCAAAATTAGCAGTTTACAATGAATGGAGTTCTGGTGCCGACCCTTAGGTATGGGAGCAAAGTATGGAATTGTAAAAGCAAGGATGAAAGTTGGCTGAATGTTGCCAAAACGCGATCTCTCGGGTGAATGTGTAATAAAAATATGTACGATTGATGCACAAATGTCGAGATTCGTGCTTTATGTAATACAATTGCGTTGGTTTGGACATGCATAGCGAATGGGCAGCGAAAAAACGGTCAAAAGATTTACCATGCGAATTTAGATGGAACGTTCACTTGACCAAATTCAACAAATACTGAAGATGGATATGTCCAAATTCGTTATAATCGTCGTGCGTGTATGAAAAAATTTGTTGCATTTGGTTGGTTGTTGAGCTCTTACCGCAGTAGGAGATGACATGTAAAACGAAGTAGATGTTCGATGTATATTGATTACTTGTTTGATAAAATTCAGAACTTGGTTATTATTATTTTTTTGCACCACAACAGGCTAAAAGGCCCAATCATAGTGGTGAATTACATCACAAAACACCCAGGCTTGACAAAAATAACTATTTTTTTGTGTTCTCACCGGGAATCGAACCCGGAACCTTCCGTGTGTGAGTCTTGTGCGTCTTGACCACTGCACTACGGAGGATTATACACTAATATAAGTATAACTTTTTAACTTTTACATTTTGATAAAAAAAATGTTTTTTACTTTATGTATAGGTATACATATATATATACTATACACGCATATCTTTTTTACTGTGTTTCTTACTATGTATTTTGTTTTTATGAGTTTTTATTTTTTTATTTATAAAGGAATAACCCGCTAAGCCTCTATTTTGAGGTTTGTCAGCAGGTGGGATAGAGGGGATATGGAAGAAGGTAATGAAAAATACACCACAACACCCAGACCAATTGAGAAAAAATCTTTCTTAGATTTTTTTCTTGCAACTGGCGGGAATTGAACCCGCGACGCCACTTTCACAGATAGCCGTCTAACCAACTGCGCCACGGCGCCTGTCAAAATACTTGGTTCGGTTTTGAAATATGTTTTTTACTTTGTCTTTTACTGTTTCTTATATACATAGTTGGATAATTTATATAGCGCCAATTTTGTGAAAATCACCTCAAGGACGCTTGACAATAAATTCTTACGATGTATTTTGTTTTTACTACGTATTTTACTGTGTTTTTTACTACATTTGTCACTATGTTATTTTGAGTACCAATGGAGTTTACGATGTTTTTCACTGTATTTTCACTATGTCTACTACCTTCATTATTGTTTCTATGTATTGATTACTGCTTTTTTTATATTTTTTTTTACTGGCTTAGTATGGGGTAAATAACCACAGTTAGACAGTCAAAGCAATTTTACATACATACATTTTTGGTATATTATACGATAATAAAAAAAAGCGCTATAGTAATTTGGATAACTAAATTATAATGTCTGACTGCATAATGTTGATAAATATGAATTCTCAAAGAACCCTCTTAATACCCATCCACAATTTCTCTTTCTTCTCTAACTCATAGTGTTAAGATGTTTCCTGTCACATCCGAAACCACGATGACCAGTATGAGGAAGAAGACATATTACGAGTACATTAAAATAAATTTTAGAACGAATAAAACTCGAAAAAATAATACATAAAAAAAAGCAAATGGTTGCTTACTTCTGCCGAGGAGGGGAGGGAGTTTGATACACCGCTAACCGCACGGCCGCACCCCCCTCGCTTCTCCTCTGCAGAAGCAAGAAACCGTTTGTTTTTTTAAATATTTTATCTTAAAAAGATAAATTATTTGTTCTAAATATTTTTTTTAATATGTCTTGTTGCCCATACTGATCATCGTGGTTTCGGGTGTGACAGGGTTTAAAGAACATTCCGTATATATATTTTTATTATTAATGAAATCACGCCCAATCAAGCGAGGTCTGTATGCGGTGTTCAATCCTCTCTGTCTACCACCGTGGAGAAACGGCGTGATGGCTACTACTACTACTATTACTACTACCATCACGCCATTTCTCCGAGAGAATGGACCGCCACACGAGCCTATCCTGGCATATATTCCTAGCTTATTCCACGTTCATACATCTTGTCATACATGCCTTTCAGTTCTGCCTGCTTTTGACATGACCAGACTTAAGATTTTGGCCACGTCTTCCTCAGTCGTCCTTGTCCCACGTTACCATTAATTCTCGCTATATACACCTGTTTTACTATTATTTCGTCATCCATTCGTTCTACATGACCAAACCATCTCAGAGACCCTGTCCTAATCTAATTAATTATACCTGACTTAGATTTACACTATCGCCTGAGTTCATCCTTCGTAACTCTGTCATACATAGATTTCCCTCGCATTCGTCTAAGATACCTATTTCGCTCTTTTTCACTCGGCTTTCATCCTTTCTCTACCAGTTCCATGTTTCACATCACAAATACATAAGTGAAGGGACTAAAACTCCGCTGCGCACTGCCAGTTTAGCTTCGATTGACATATTCGGCGTGATGGTCAGTTTGTAATTAAAATGGAAAATTGTAAAGTCACGTATTTGACATTTAGTTTTACTGCGTCCGCGTGAAACAGAAGCGGGGATAACATTACCTGGCGAGGTGACGGCTCGTATCATTATTGAGTCTTAGTATTCAGGATTCTGGAATACAAGACATTGCGTGTCCGCCGCCTGCGCCCGCGCTTGTTACCTGGTGCCGTTTACTACCTATTTTAGTGGAATAATTAGCATTAGCAATGTGAATATGTAGCGAAATAAGATTCGCATTACCAAATGGTAATCAACGATAAATTTAATGAAATAATTAAAACGTTATTTTTATTGACCGACTAAAACAAAATTTTCAGCCGAAACCGAAACCGAGTTTCGGCTTCTGTTCTAGTTTCGGCCAAATCCTAAACCGAAATAGAAACTTACCTCAATAGGTTAAAATTCACTTCAAAACGCCCAAAATTAGACGTTTTTATTGTTACACCTTACGGGTTCATTGAAATAAGAGTTAAATACAGTAAAATAACAATGATTTAAAAGGCATAAATTTAAAGAGTAAATTCTTTTTTTTTAAGCAGTTTTCGATTTTTCGAAGTTACACAGTTTTTCAGGGCCAGACCGCAAAATTTTAGAATAACATTCCTCACAGTAAGCTTTAAAAAAAATCTTCATAATTTTTTTCAAAATTATATTTAAAAAAAAAAAAAAAAACTCAAAATGAAATAAATCTTTAATTTCTCGAACGAGCATCTCTTCCGCAAACTTCTACCCCTCCCCTACAACAACAAAAAAATAGATTAAAACGTATTTGACCAACGAAACGATACGCACTAATCGCGTACAAGGGAAGCGGCTGGGTAGGAGAGGGGTAGGGGTTTGTGGAGGGACTGCTCGTCCGAGATATTAAGGATTTACTACATTTTGATGTTAAATACATTTTTTTTTTTTTTTAATTCGTAAGGATTTTTTTAATGCTTTCCACGAGAAATGTTACTCTGAAGTTTCGCGGTCTGGCCCTGAAAAACCGTGTCTTATAACTTATATGTAACAGTTCTTCAACCTTAAACTTCAGTTATAAACAGTTTAGTTTTTGAACCGCCCATGCGCTCTGTAGATGCAGGACATGTTAATAAACGGTTTTTTATTAATTAAACACTATTTTAGTCATTTTTTGTACAGTGTTTATGGAGGGTACATTTCTAAACTAGCTCTTATAAAATTATCAAACATTAACACTATCGGAAATGAGGAACTAGGGTCCCAACCGACTATGCGCCCTGTAGCTGCAAATCGTGTCGGGATGTTAATTGAACAATGTCCTTAACGTGGATTTTCACAGAAATGGCGCTATTTAAATGATCTGAAATAAGTACGTTAAAGGTACTTTAACTTATTAACTATAAAGGAATTATATAAATATAAAATATCTTAGAACTGCTAACTATAGTCAACAAATCACAAAAAAGTGTAGTTTTATGTTAGACAGTGGCAATACAATAACAAATTTATTGATGGGACAATAATCCAATATCTCTAATCGTGCTAATTTTCCACCCGAGTACAACCGACCGTAATGCCAACTGACTGCAAGTTTTGGCTGAGCCGAAGTTTCGGGCAATTTCTGGCCGAAATAAAAACTGTGGCTGAAACTGACCGAAACAGAATCCGAAACTTCCATGGGTCACTAGGTATTTTACAACTTCTAACTACCATCACCTGCTTTATCTGGAGTGGTAGGCGGAGAGAACGGAAGTCTATAACCGTCTTTCTTGACACACATTTTTAGCTTGTTCCAATTTCACTCGTCATGCCATTTGTATTTGTTTTTGCATCATAATGGACCAAGAGACTCAATTAAAATTAGCTATAGCTCAGAAAACTAAAACCTTGTCTTTGACTCTGTCTGGGAGGGTGAGTTCTTGTTTACGCCGGGAAGCCTGACTGCGGCAGACGCGGGTGACGAACCAGCAAAATCGTGGTAAAGCGTACGTTACAGTTATCATGTCTGAGAAAACATTCGGATTTTGAACGAGTTTCAGGAAGCATTAAACATCGGTTATTAAAAATGACTGTAAAATAGATTTTGCATGAAAAATTGCTCGTCGCTGAACGACAAGAAGTGCCCGAAGGAGCTCTCTGTAATCTAGTAAAAGGAAGGTAAACCAGAAGTGAATTCTTTTGACTGGGATTAAATTGATTGGACATGATCAATTCACCAAAATGACCAAATTTATTTTGAAAGCCGCCAGATCTGTATCTTACAAGATTTCTAAAAGGGCCACGGATAGTCGCAAGAGGATAGCGAGTAAGGGAAAGGGACAATACCACAAAATACGCTCAGAAGATTGATTGGGATTTTTATAAAGATAGTAGTTCTTCAAAGAAACCTGTGAAAACTTCGTAATGGTGATTCAACGCTGGTATGGCATGAAGTTTACTGATAGATTCCAAAGCTCCGTTTGCTTTGTTTTTCAATGCAAACATGACCATTTTAGCTCTGCTGTGGACTAGAGCCATGGAACACATGACACATGGCTCATTTGTCGTATAAACATCATATCCAGTGCAAGATAAGGACCGGAAGGCTTTGAAGAAGCATCATCAAGATTCGCTAAACTATCTGTATTTGAAGATACGGAATCCAAAATTGTATCTAAACCTGCATCAATTGCAGCATTTTTCTTTTAAAGTATTATTTTCATCTTTCGGTGAAAATTATCTTGAACTGAAATATTTAACAATTACTGCCATAATTTAATAAAAAGTCGAGTTAATTACCTTTTATGCCTTGTGCAGATAATGCCTTTCGATTGTATTTAATTCTTATTTAAAGTATCATTTACACGTGGACAATACAATAGATAAGACAATAGTGTCTTGTCCCAGCTCTGTGAAAACCCTTAACTTTGTACAGAACGCTGCGCTGGGACAATGCAAAAATTCAACCACAGTTCGCACGTGACCGCTGAAAAAACAAATACACGACGGAGTTTTTTACGGGTGGGTTTACGGAAAACATGATTTATTTTATTCCATGATACATTAGAAAGGACGAACTAATCTGCCGCCATTTTCGGGTGAGGAGATGCACGGTAGCGATACGTATACATCGAGCAAAACGCTATTGTCACAAGTACCTGTCCGTGGGCGTTCACACGAGGACAATGCATCTAATCAAGCAAGCCGTAAGCGGATAACAGTTAGAAAATAGCAGTTTAAGAAATGAACGGTATTAGCATAGATACCTACTGATAATCCCGGAGGGCTATTTTTGGAGAAAAAACACATTTTACGTTTATTTTTAAAAATACGGCAAACCTTCCAAAACATAACCAAGCATTTAGCAATAGCACATCCTATACTGTTTTGATTAGCATCCTAACGAAATTTAAAAAAAAAACATTAATTTCCGTTTTGCGTCCGGTCGCTGCTAGTAAGACGTGAAGGCTCGCGAGCGAACTTCTCGGGAACATCGCGTGTCTGATCCGTCGATACAGCCCCTCAACCGTAAGCTCACTGCATATTTAACAATTCGTTTTATCTTAGAATTTTTATGCATTTTAGATTTATTCATTTGTTTTTTTACAAGCTTCAAGAACATTTATATAATTCTCATACATAACTTAATGAAGGCACATAAATTTTAATGAAGAACAAAGTAAATTTGTTGCTAAGAATGCATGTAAAACCGTGATCATTCTTCCGTGAAAGGGAATAATAAACATTAAATTTTCATCAAAAAGGATAAGCGTAGTGTAAAATTGGTAAAGCTAAAGTATGACAGTTTGTTTTCCAAGAAATCAAAACTACTATTCTTTTTACTACCACTGCCCAACGAAAAAAATCGGGATTAGTTAGATGTAAATATTTTTATTCATTAACTTATCTATTTAATAGCCCTTAGAACATCGATAGTAGCATTTTTTTCGCTAATTGCAGCGTACCCATCAGCCACATGAATGCAGAAATATAAGTTAGACGGCAGTGTTAGCTATTCTGAACCACTCTCGCAGCACGAGAAAACCATTTTTCCCGAGTATTTACATAATACGGCCGCGAGAGCGTTTGTAATACCAGCCCTTGGTGGTGTGGTGGATAAAAAAAATACGTAAATGTATAGTTGAAGGGCATTTTTTTTAAAGGGAACTATTTTCTCTTTTTAAAAAAACTTAAAATAATCTCTACGAACAACACGAATTATTTTAAGAAAAGCGTGTTTTTGCGTTATTTTTTTTTACAAGAAAACGGTGCTCCTAAACACTCACCAATTATATTTTATATCACCCCAGTTAACGAACTTCCCAACCAAAGCCTCGACCGTGTTCTTATAACGAATAAAGGCACGTCCTCGAACTTTTGAAAACTGGAACAAGCTTCTCTGCCTAGGATAAAAAGGGGTCTCGAGAACCTCCCACAATTTTAATAAAGGTTTCATATTCTCTTCTCTTTTTGCCGGGGCCGCTGATTTGTTTGATACAAATGTGGTATTTTTCACAGTTGTGGCTATTCGTTAATGAAGGCATCAACTTCTTGCTCCGGGGTACCTATACTTATCTATTTAATACCCTCTCGATCTTTCCTTTCGTATTTTTTGTTCTTTTCAGACCCAGCTGCAGACTATGTTGTTACATAAATATTATACACATCCCCAGACTGATACAACCAGAATAATTTTAATACATACCTTCTCTTAGATTAAGAAATTTTGTTGATTATGCTTTATAATTTATTTTGATTTTATTTGAAAATCTAATAGCGTAAATCATAACATAAATGTTTTTGAGTTTGTTTAAATGTTCATAGACAAAAGAAAATCAACAGATGGAAGAATTGAAGAAATATAGATGTTAAAACATAGGCAAAATGGTGAATGTTACACAATGTGTAAAGTGGCCACTTAAACCAGCCAATGACAGTTCATAAGCCCAGTAAATGCCTTGATTTCCATATTCCCTTGCTTAAGGTATTCTCCATCCCTGTTGTAACTTGTTAATCTTAATAACCCCCTAGGGGGTGAAATCCAGTCTTTTGTCTATGAACATTTGGACAAACTCAGACTTTTAGACTGCATTAATTCATATAATCATCGTTATAATATGGATCAATACTATATGAATGTATAGTAGGCCATATACCTAGCTTTGGTTTTGTAGCACCCAGGTAACAAAAATACATTATGCTTACACATATTCACGGCGCCTACTTCATTAATTTATGTGTATAAAAAAAAAAGATGTTATTAGGCAGTACATTCGGGATTTAATAAATTGGTCTAATTTATTGTTAAAAAATATATCTCGGGATAACGATTCTCCATAATGACACATTAGAAAAACGCCACTCTAAAATATTCTTCATTATCTCAGGAGCTGTCAACCACTAACAACAGAACTGTCAAGAAAAAACTTACTGATAAAGCACCCGACACTTTGACAACCTCTCAAAGCGATAGTGGACTGCGTAAACTTTAAACAATTTTCGATATCAGTACGTTGATAGAATTTGATCAAGTTGTGTCAGGTGTTCATTATCTAAACTTTTTTATCAGTCTCAATATGGCGCTAATGTTTAAAATATAACGCGTCTTTTTTAGCATTGTGAAACTACATACAATATATTCCGTGTCCAAGCAGATGAAGAAAACATTATGTTCGAGAATAGAATCAGAATCATGGACGAGTATTTTCTACTCGATGGCTGCTCTCAGTTGAAAATCATGGAAAAGAAAATCGAGTTGAAAAAACGAGAAATTTCGGTCTCGTAGTGTAGTGGTTGGCGCATTCATTTACTAGGCTTGAGGTCCTAGGTTCAATTCATGGTAAATTTGACATATTTTTTTTTTCAAAAGAAAAAAGGAAATATTTGCGTTCGCGTTATTTACCCAAATATTTTGATTTTGGGGCCATTTTCAACGAGTTGTAAATTTCATCAATCTTTGTGTTTCTTTTACACTAAAGAATGTCATGGCAGGAACCTGAAACGTTAAACGGATCACCTTACCTTCCATTAATTGAGATACGCTCTATTTTAATTGATAATGTAGTGCCATATGCATTATCATTATCTAATCTGTATCTAATGATATATAAAACGCGTCATCGGTGTATCAACAATGACCAGTGATATATCTTAAACCTTTTCTGAGGCTGATAAGGAGTCCAATTGGCTAATCCAACAAACGTTAAAGTGTTTTTCCATTTTGTGAGCGAATGGGTAGAAAAGTGGGAGGAACTGGGCAAATACCTACCATAAGAACTAAATCTGTTTTGAATAAATAAATATATACTTAAGTACTGGCATCGGTTTTCTAAAATGAACTCTTGTCGGTCTGTGTTGTTCTTGTCCTATAGAAGGGAAATGGTAAATTAAAAATCTAAATAGTAGACTAACTCAAGAAAACCGCGCGCTGACTATGGTCTTGGGCCCGTTTTGTCTGCTCCAAGATCTGAGAGGTTGTTAGGACGATTAGGGTATTTGCACGGGATTGTTCCTACTGTTGGTATTAGGACAATTATGGTTTTCGGGGGGATCAGTGTTATGACAAGAGTTAATTTCGCCTGAGTTCGATTGGGATCATGTTAGGATCTGTGTTAGGACTTTGCCAGTAGTTTCTTAATAATTTGATGTACTTATGTGCTTTGGTATACGTATTGTTTTTCTTCTGTTGCTAAAATGCATGTTGTATAAGGCAAATTTTTCGAATGTTTCCTATGTGTATTTGGGTTTTGTCTCGTTGTTTTTTTTTGTTTGTATCACTACGTTCTTCTTCCTTTCCGAATCAGGATCTGGAGCATGCCGCCGTTGTCTCAATTTGAAACTGGCACTATTCTTTCACTATCATACAGGGAAATTAGAAAAGGGTGATAGTACTGACCATGTGTATTTGATTGATCACAAATTGACAGTACTGCAGGATCCCCTCCTATACAATACAATATTTCAAAGTTTCGATATTTTGTTATTTTTACTATTTGATTCTGAAGAAATATTAAATATTCGCTTAGTTAGTTTTTTTTAAATGATAGTGAATATGCGAAACTGAAAAAATATAGAAGTCATTATGAACAGTTTCAGGAAAGGGGTGGGTACTTTTATTGTTACCCTTTTCTTGGGAATGTATCGTATAGGATACATGTAATCTCATTTTTTCTCATGAACTAAAAAACTTTTTTTTTTCATTTGTAATTTATTTATTTATAAACCCTTACGGATTACATTCATTTAACAAAATATTTTTTCATATTCTATTGTTAATGATAATATTTTTAACATCTTTTGTAAATGTTGTCTGAGTCTTTTGTTTAGTTTTGTCTGGTAGTCTATTGAAAATTTCAGTCCCTGGTTTATTAGTCTCGACTGTCCTTGTCTTGTTTTATAATGTTGCATATGGTATTGTTTTGATATTCTAGTAATGTATCCATGTTTACTACAATTTTTTTCTAGTTTTAGTTCTTCGTCTACAATTACATCAGGGGCTAATTTATTAGTTATATTTAATTGTTTAGTTTGTTTAATAAAACAGCATTCAGTTAACATTGCTTTACAATAATTTTTAATCTTAACCACACTATCACAATTTATAATAAACTTTAATTTAAACAAAAAATATATATATATAAATTTGAAATTCAGAAAATACATTTTTTCGTTCATTTATATTATTTTGGGTTATTACAGCTATTACATAAAAAATAAGTAGATATATATTGAAAATACTAAAGCCATTAAAAAAAAAATCACCGTAAATCTAATAATATATCAGAAAAGAGTTAACACATACGTAATTGTATGTGTGCGACGTTTGTATTCATGTGTGTAAATGTGAATGCATGCGTATTTGCGTGTGTGAATAAATGACGGTGAGTGCGTGTAAAAAAAACACATACTTTAAAACGTGTATTTATATTGAAAAGGGTATAGAAAAGAGCATGAGCAAGAAAAGAGCAAGAGCAATGACGGTGAGTGCGTGTGTGTGGGTGCGTATTTATGAAAAAAACATATCCTTTAAAACGTGTATTTTTATTGAAAAGGGTATAGAAAAGAGCATGGTAAGAGATTTGATTATTTATAACAAAATAATAGTTTATACCTACTTTAGAAATCTTTTCAGCCAAGATAAGCGTTAACTCTTAAGTATTTACAACATACAATATATTCATTACTATTACAACGCCAGTCCAAGAACTAAGAAAAAAATATTTTTAAATCAATATATCATGACTGTATTTTAGGAAACAAACCCAGGATCTCATGCGTGGCCTGAACGCCCCTAACCACTACGCTACGATGCGGAGAAATTATCGCACAAGGACGAGTTCAACTGCGTGTGCTTTATTTAAACCGAGTTTGATTAATTCTTGTATTTTATTTTACAATTCGCAAGATATATTTAATAATATGTATGAGTTTTTTTACCTCGTCTCTTGTTATAAACTTGTGTCTTGTTATAAACAAGATTGTTATCACACTCGCTTTAAACAACTCAATCCACTGGCTTTTTGTTTATAGCCGAGAGGTTTCCACATACAACGGATATCGTATCGTTCAAATCCACACGAGACGGTGAAATTAGGGTAGATTGACATTAAATTTTTTTTTAGTCATTAACCATACAAAATATGTAAAGAAGGAATTTTTAACACAACAATTATTCATTTTAAAACGTTCTAACTTGCATTATTTAAAGCTAACTATTAAAGTCGATTTAAAACTTTATTTTTCATAAATTTTTTTCTCTATTATAGATGTGTATATTACTCTTAAGGAAATTATTTTTTCAAATATTTTTAATATGTGTACCATTACTTTCTAATACACATACCGGTATTTAATTTTTATTATATTATTAATTTGTTAATACCATTTTTTTTAAAGAAAAGAAATGTTATTTAAAAATTGTTTTAATTTTTCTCATTAACTTCATTTATGTTTGTACTTAACTGTTTTATTTTTGTAAATGCCCACTGGGCATATTGTAAAAATACAAACATAAAAAAATTTATATTTTTTTATTTTTACACTTTATGTACATATACAGTTTACATACATATAAGGGCGGGTATATTGTCTTAAGGCAATTTCTTCCTACATACCCAATATTGTGCTCCCTGTAATTACATAAATCTTGTTTCGGAACAAAATATTGTAACATGTTATTTGTCACAGGAGGCAAAATTATCACTTTACAATGGACTCCTGGTGCCGATCCTTATGTATGGGAGTGAAGTATGAAATTGGGAAAACAAGAATGAAATTAGGCTGAATATTTTATATAACTAAGTATGATAGGTTCACAAATGTCGAGATCTGTGCATTATCTAAGGATCAGACTAGCATTATCGACAAAATCAAGAAAGGAGTGCTCCATATGTTTGGACGTCTAGAGTGAATGGTCAGCGAATAAACGAAGAATGTAAATGGATGCAAACGAGGGAGACCGAGAAAGACGTGGCAAAACCAACGAATTCCAACAAACATGCAATTCAACAAATACTTAAATATGGACTTGTCAAAGGTCGGTATAATCGTAATGCGACCTTTTCATCATAAAATTCATAAGAATATCTGAACAAGTAACATACAATGAAGAAAATAATAGATTACTGATCTGAAAAAAAAACATGGCTTTAAAGCGAATCATTATTTGAATTTGAATTCCTTGGCCACGTTTAAATTGACCAGTTCGTTAAAATGGCAATATCCAGTTTAGACATGCTAGTATTATTTATTTATTTAAATCTTTAATTACAAAGAATATGTACTTTAGTGGACTTTACGTTTAAAGCAATATCTTTCAGCCACCAAAAAACAGACTGCTCAAAAGAAAAGTTTGTCTAAAATTTGTTCTAAAAAACAAAATATATTATATCAAAGAATAAATACATGAAAAAAACGAATTAAAAATAACAACTGTTTTTTAGTGGGGAGATGAGGCTCGCACATATAAACTTAAATAAAATTACGTTGTGTCATACATATTAAAGGATGGGGAATGTGGAGTCAAGTTATGAGTTTGGAAAAACAGAAAGAGGAACCCAGGAAAGAAAAGAAAAAAATAATATTTTTAAAAAAAACATTAAATGAAGGGAGGTTAGAATTCTAAGGATATACGAGTAAAGTGATGTTTTAGGCGTTTCTTGAAGGTGGCTAGAGAAGGTGCATTTTTAATAAGAAGAGGTAGCTCGTTTCGAAGTTTAGCACCTTGCGTTATTATCAAATTTATAACAACGGCAATTTAATCGTCGGTCAGTTAAAATGTTACTGGCTCTTGCAAAATATTTTTTTATGAAAACCTACTTTAAGTTCATTCCTTAAAAATATTGCAAAAACATATTTAAGTAATTTAAAAGGTAGGTATCAGTTACGGAATTTGCATCTACTTTAAAATTTCGGCGCCAAAAAATGGCAGGTAATAAATTTAACCGTTTCTCAGAAGTAAGTAAATAAAAACGTGAAACACGATTACACCCGTTACCGAAATCATTCGTAGTTGGTGTATTTTTTTTATTCTTGGAAGTCATTTTGAAATATTACTGGTTGAAAATAAAACATTTTTTAGCAGCCAAAGTTAACGCAATTAACTTTTACCTACGAGTGTGTCTTCGATAAACTGAAAAACTACTGGACCGATTTACGTGCGGTTTCTTTAAAAATCATGAACTTTGCCATGGGTATATTTATAACTTTTGAAATATTTAATCTGGTTTTCTTCACACGTATGTTTCTCACCTGATAGTGACACTAAAGTAATGATTTTTTTTCGCACTATGGATATTTACCATTGGCGTGTCCCAATTGTTTCCTTTTTATAAAAATAGTTTATTACGGAAACTAGAACCATTCAAAATCCGTAAAAAAAAACCCTGTTTTACATTTTTGAAAAACACAAATCATATCGATAGAGAAAATTTTATTCTGATACTCTCTCTAAAAAAATAACAAAACCGGCTCAGTTTTGCGGTGCGGAAAACGAGACAACGAAACTTCGATTGTTTTCATTTAATATGTATGTCTACGAGTATGTACGCAAATCTAGCAGTAGCAAAGCTTTGCCGGGTTCAGATCGTTATGTATAAAATGCATGAAGCCATATGAGAAATAAAAAAGTAATGTATTTATTTTTGATAGTTGTACAAATAAAATTTGAAAATACCTCAAGTAATAAACAATATATGTACAAAAATAATTTCATAAACAAAACATTGTTATAAAATCCGGTACGCTTTCCGATGACACTCTATCTACCTATATGGATGTTTGTTTTTAACGAAAATCATCGCCATCCCACGAAACGATTCGATAGACTCAGCATCCCTAATCTCTTTTGGTAACTCATTAAACATTTTAAGTCCTTTATGATACAGATTTTCCATAATCAAGGAATTCATAGTAAATATGTCAAGAATATTCTATGCTAAAATTCTATCTCGGCCGAATCCATCTTTCTCAAGCCTCGCCAAATATAACTCCAAATCGCCCACAAAATATCGACGTCCCCAAACAAATCTTCAAAGACCTTCCCCCGAATCTCCCCCAGAATTCCTTATACATCATAAATGCGTGTTGTCTAGATGTTTTTGAAATTTATGGTTATTTAATTATTTATATTTGTAGTATTGTTTAGTAATATGTATGCTTCTACTTTCTATTTTGTTGTATCCCAACTCAACATAGGGCTCTTGGCCTCATAAAGTTAGAGATACGTTATTTTATTTTTTTGTGATGTGTATTTTTATATGAATAAATTAAATGTATCTTGATATAATATTAATTGTATAAAGCAATATTTAACAGGTAAAATGTAATACATAATAAACAATACGGTATATATTTTATTATATTAAAGAAAAAAAACTTTCACTTCTCAATTTAAACTCATGAATCCATCCATCATAAGAAAGAGCACGGGATCTACTAAACCCGGAACTCTGGAAGCCATAATATATAAATTATAAGTCAAAAAATTAAAATGGCGAAATCAATATGTTTCTTTTTTGGGTGATACCCTGTTTGTTGGATTCGTTCCGACGTTTCGGCTAACATTCAGGGTAAACTGAGTCGCTCCGCTATGTGAACAGGAACAGTGACCGTGAAAACCTTCGCACCTATTTATGGCGTAATTAACTTGCTTCAGTGAAAAATTACATTTTTTTTTCTGCTCGACAACAGTCCGGAGGCCCAATTTGTGTTCTTACTGGGTATCGAACCCGAAACCTTCCGTCCGTGGAGTGTCATGACTCATGACCACTTCACCACCGAGGCCGCCTTATCGGAAGTTATCAAAGCAATATAAGTAGTTTAAAATGAGAAGAAAATTTGCGACGCTAAGTACGAAAATAAGTACACACCCCTTCTTTTAACAATTATAATTGTCATCATCATCGTCATTTCTATATACGCACCCAGTTGTGCATAGGGCATCGACTTGGTCCTACAATTGCAGCGCATCCTGATAATAGTTGTTACTTGGGAGATCAGATGATTAGTCTTCGGATTCGAGCCTAGAATCTCAAGCATGGTAGGCGAACCTATCACCACTCAATTCCCTTTCACAAGATTTTTTAAGAGTAACCATCGAGTCAAAAGCTCTCGTCCAGGGTTCTGGTTCTATTTTACACTCTGAACTTTATTCTTCCCCCGCCTGGTACAGAAAAAAAATTATTCATAGAGTCTTTATTCAATAAAATATACACATTATTACAATATAAAGAAAACGAAGTATTAAAATATATTTTGTCCCGATAAACTATTCAATAAAAGCTTGTCATCCGGTGCTCAGACATTAGTTTTAATTAATAATCAAATAAAAAGAGTACAGACATAATACTGTATACGTATAAAATAATAAACACAAATTAAAATAAAATAATGAACAGATAAAAACAGTTTAAAGAAATAAAAAAAAATAAAGCAAGAAAATAGAGTAAAATAATACAATTAAAATTAAAGAATAGCAATTTACTTGAATATATTTTGAATGTTAGAAAAAAATTAAACACATATTTAAATAGTGTTTGCTCATAAATGTAATCAATACAAGATAAAAAAAATAAAACTAAGTAAATTGAAAATTTCATTTATATCTACAGAAAGAATAAAAATATTAAGAAAATTAAAAGTACCTATTAAAATTAAGATCTAAAAAATGCAAATAAAAAAAATAAGAAATGAAAGAAAAGGTTAACCTAAGAAAATAACAAAAATGTATTCAACCATTATTTAAACTATTGTTCATGTTTTGTATATTTGTACAATCGGGCATTCATAAAAAAGAATCTTACCATTTCCAGTATACAAAAATAATATTTACTCTCATGATATGTAGAAAATCGAGCAACTCTCGAGTGTATCTTACGTAAACATTTAAGTTCTAAGTATCTATATATTATGTACTAAGCTTAGTTGGATAAAGTTACGTTATGTTTTTGAAGATTTCTTAATATTAACGATGAATAATTAAAAATGAATGTTTTGCAAGCAATACCCATAAGTTTTTAAATGAACGTTTTACAAACTTTTTCACGCCTTTTTCATGGGCATGGAAGATCACAAACTCAAAAAAAAATGCACAGAGCTTATTCCATTTTCTTTATATTTTTATTAATTATATAAACAGTAGGTACAAAATAAATGATCATTTTTTTTGTATTTTTAGTGTATTATCTTACCATTCCATAACTTTCGTGTCTAATTATTCATTCAGTAAATTTAACGTTTGTGTCGAGCTTGATATATTTCTGTTGTTTTCTAGTACTGGTTTTGATTGAGTTCCAGTTTCCTCCACGAGTGGTTTTTCTGAACAAATGTCCTTACATCCACATGTATATAAATAAATACATAATCTAAATCGTGTTGAGAGAGATTTCAGGAACAGGTTTGATCGCTTTGCGCCTTGCTACAAAAAATAAAACACATTTTATCGCAGCAAGACTGACACCTTACTTTTTACATCAGAGGCGCCCGAGAATTTATAAAATACCTATAAAATATAATGTCTTAATCAAATATAGTTGTTTGACCATCAAATATACAATTTAAGTATGGTTACATCATCACATTATTATCATCATTATCCTTGTTGTTTTGCATTCTTTAAACTCGTCCTCAACATAAATACTCGTCAGTATTATCGGTATGAATAAATATATACGTTCATAATGTTCTATTATAAATTTATGCTGATATACGTTTGCATCTAAGTATTATCAATTATTAATTAATTTTTTTAAGAAAACACATTTAAATAAAAATGAATAGTTCGAATAAAAAAAATCAAATACGTTCAAAAAGTCTACAAAAATGGATATAAACGGGTATAGCATCGTCCAGCCAAAACAATTTTAATTTCTTTACTCCATTGGCAATACACATTTTAAATTTATGTTTTATGGGTATTTTTTGTTGGTTTTTTTTAACAAATACCAACTCGTGCTTTTATTTGATCATTTTTTCAATGTAATATTATTTCTGCACTTTATAGAATATCCTAAAGTGCGCACTCAGTATAAAACATCCCAGTGAGAATACATACCTATATATTTGTGTTTTTAATAAATAAATTAGTATTTAATTAATTATTGATATTGCTTGTTTTTAAAAGGAGATTACTTCGAAATAATTTTATGTGACGGATAGGTTATAATGTTTATGATAGAGATATAAACGTTTTGTATGTATAAATTTGTGTTTTGTATTTTGATGAGTCATAATATTTATGAATGTATTGATTTTAGTATAGAAGAGTTACAACTTAACAAGGACTTTTTTCTAAAAAGTCGGAACATGAAAAAAAAAATTGCTCAATAAAATGGTATATTGTGTTCATAAAATGAATAAATAAGTGTAAATTCAACAAATTTATTTCATGATCTTAGTAAAATATAAATATAAAATTATGTATAGATAAAAGAAATAAGTTTAATGGTTTGACACAAAAGAAAAAAGGAGACTTCTTTCTACTGGAAGTTTTTATTGCTTTGGAAAGTAAAGTATCTTTCGTTAAATGAGCCTATTTCTCCCTCTGTGTTTATTTTATTTAAAGATCGATTCAATGTATAGAATTTAATAAATATACAATTAAAAATAATTGTAACTACGCTCCTGGTTTTGTCGTTTTACTTCTTCCCCAAGTCAAGGCAACCAAATTGGTGTATCCAATTAAAAATACAACATAATCCGAAGAACCTCAATATTTCCAGAGCGTCGCCGTCCACTGCCGTTTTCCGGGCATTAAAACTTCAGCATTTATAAGACTTTTGTGGCCGACCTACGCTAATGACACTTTTACAACCGTGATTTAATGGCGAAATTATATTATCTCACTATACCACGAACCTCGGACGAAATGAATATAGGTAGACAGAAAAATACAACTCCATAAGAAGAGGGATACCACGTTTTCCAATAATTGATAGTAATAAAAATCTTACACCAAATAAGTATGATGAATAAAAAGAAAAAAAAACACTACTAGGTATTTAAGTGGAAAAAGACAGTTCATTTTATCAATCTTTGCATAAAAAATATTCAGGGCAGCATGGTAGTAATAATTTTTAATGTTCTTTACTTTGAAAATTCTGAGTTTGTTTAATGTATATTTTTATAACAATAAAAAAAGTTTATTTACGCTATCCTTCAAAAGAACTGTTTGAAAATTGTAAAGTTTTAGATGTGCAGCATCTATTTGTTAAAGAGGCACTTGTGAACTTCTGGAAATCTGTAGATAAAGTCAGGACTTACAAAAAAAAAAAATATACAGACCCGATCAGCGGGAAGGATTAATTACCTTGACTCTACCACTCACTCAGAGCTTGCTCAAAGAAGCTTTACCTACCTGGCTCCGAATTTTTTCAATCAACTTCCGGCAGCCATAAAGAACTCCACAAGTGCCAATGTATTTAAGAAAAGTATTTGCAATTGGTTGCTGCACATCGATAGGGACGAGGTTGTCAATTTGTTTAAAGTTCGAGATTAGCAATTAGCAAAAATTGACATTTTTTATTAGATATTTTTATGTTTTTTCATTATGTATTTTTGTATTATATCATTTGGTACTCACTCTTGTTTGGCATATTATTTATTATTCCTATTTTTTACTATAGTAGAGAGTGAGTTTCTAGAAACCATATCACATTTATCATTTCAATTATGTTTTTATATATTTTTATTATTTTTCTATTGATTTCAATGATACCATTATTTTGTAAATTTGATTATGTAAAAATTTTAATTTATTTTTTAATATTTATATCTGATTATCTTTTTTACATTGAATTCTTTAGAATTTTATTATTTTTTACTTATTCCTTGTTTTTCTGGATTGTTATTATATTGTATCACATGTCATTATAATTTAATCTAATTAATTTTACTGTGTATTTTTTATTTTTAATAATTATGGCTTGACACGGGCACAGCCTAAAAAACCTTATTAGGTTCATTAAATTTTTAACAAGTGTAATTTTAAATGAATAAATAAATATATATTTTGGGATGTAAAAATGTAATCTATCTACCGTCGTCGCCAAATAATAATGTCTACCCTAACACATCTTTAACTTTGCAATCACTATTTAAGCAAAGGCTTTCTTATCTGAGACGACTAAACGTAATAAAAAATGTTGTTGTTTTTTTTAAAGGAATAACCCGCTATGCCTTTTTTTTGGCTTGTCACAGACACCCAGACCAATTGAAGGAAAAATCCAAGAAATATTTTTTTCTCGCAACTGGCGGGAATCGAACCCACAACGTTAGTATCACAGTTGGCCGTCTAACCAACTGCGCTACGACGCCTGTCTTTAAACTAGAAACAAAAAATTTCACCGTTTTTCAGTAATAATTTATCTAAATGTGGAGTTTGGAGATGGACAATTGATGTTAATATCATTGCAATAAATAATTAGTATTGGTTTAATTATGTCATTGTTTTTTAAAGGAATAACCCGATAAGCTTTTATTTAAGAGACTTGTCAGCAGATAGGATACGGAAGAAATTTGTGAAAAACCACGACACTTAGACAAATTAAGAAAAAAATTATCTTGTGTATTTTTCTTACAACTGGCAGGAAACGAACCCGTGACGCCAGTTTCGCAGTTGGTCGTCTAACCGACTAAGTCACGGCGCCCATTGCTGTCTTAAGTTTTACCCTATATAGAGAACATAATATAACATCTGACAAATTTTTAGGATTTAAAAAAAAAAAAAAAATATTTGCGTTTTTATGATTTACCCAAATATTTAATTTTGAAGGCCATTTTCAACGAGTTAATAACTCACTATTAGAAAATGGGAATCAAGTTGGGGTAGAGTGGGATTCGAACCACAGACCTTTGTTCCATGAGTCCGAGACACGAGCCACAGGACCACAACCCGATTAAAATTTTTGCCAGTAGTGTCTTGATAATTTGATGTTCCTCTGTGATTTGGTATAGATACGTATTGTTTTTCTTCTGTTGCTTGAGTGCATGTTGTATAGGGCAAATTATTATAATGTTTCCTACATGTATTTGGGTTTTGTGTCGTTTGATTTGTTTGTATTACTACGTTCTTCTTCCTTTCCGAGGCGGGATCTGGAGCGTGCGGCCGCGGTCTTAATTTGGAACTAACACTGTATTCCTTCACCGTCATACTGGGTAATTATAAAAAGATAATTGTGCTGACCATGTGTATTTGATTGATCACAAATTGTCAATACTGCAGTGAGGGGTACAATGAAAGCTTTTAAAGTTTCTTTGTTTTGTTATTTCCGCGGTTTAATTGTAAAGAAATATTACATTTTTCCAAATTTTTATAAACAAATGAAAAAAGGGGAAATTTAATTAGTTCAAATAGCCAATTAAATGAGTGGAATTTAGTAATGACTACATTGCAATGTTTAATAATAACAGAAAATACTAAAGAAATATCTAAATCCAAATAGTTTACTACACGCATTTTGTTAATAGACACGACTAGACACATCACGTTTCAGGATAGAACCAATATGGCTGACTTCTTATTATATTCGGCTTGACGTCTTAATTAACTCGAAACCACAGTTCACGAAATAAACTCTTAAGTAGGGAGCTGAGAAAGAAATAATGGAACTGTTCATTCGTGATCAAACAGAACATAATTGTGGAAAAAAAAACATCCCGATTTTCAAGGTAAAAGTCGTGAAATAGTCATGCTTGTTATTTCTTTTATGAGCTTTATAGACAATAAACAAAAACACCTTTAAGGAAATAATCGTGAAGGGCATAGTTTAACCGGAGAAAAAACATTCATTTTTTTAATGAACATCTTATGGTTCATTCTCGGTGTCATGCAAGGTTTTGCGACGAGCTATATTTATGTAATTTCTAGAACTTCGTGTGCAAAAACTATAAAAATTACAAAATTTAAAAATATGACTAGCTAGCTTGTTTTGTTGACTACCGGAAACAGTTTGTCGCAAACAGAAGGGCGATCACGAGGTGACATCACAGCGCTGCGCATAGGGTCTCAATTTAGGTTTGTGTGGGCACGGCGCGCGCTATATTCAGTTGTATTTTCGGAACAAGTAGGTTGATTTTAGCAATCGAGATGTCTACAGAAAGCTGAGAACGGGAGACGTTTGTATGTCGACTTTGTCTGAAAACTATACCCTAAGTTTTTTTAGTTTAGTTACCATACATTTAGTTGGCCATTTGTACTAATGATTTCGACGAATAAATATTATATTTAGTGATCGAAATCGTCAGTATAATCAGCATGCGTGTATGAGAAGATGTATGAATTTAGAGTAATCGAGGTCTGTATGTAAAGACAGAGGAGTGACGTTTTAAACTCTTCACCTATTATAACAATATACTTTAATCCTGTTTTTCTTTTCTTTCTGTTTAATTTTTGGGTTATTAGTGCTCATAAGTTTTTTATTCTTGTTTTCCTTTCCTTACTATATAATTTTAAGTCAGACGTATATGTTATAACAACGCACTTTAATCCTGCTTTCATTTTCTAAATTCTTTTTCTTTAAATGTACATTTTATTTTTATACTCTTATAGTGTTTTTCTTTATTGCGTGTCAACTTCAATACTTTATGTATTCCTTAATTTATTATTTTCTATGTAAGTTTCTATAAATATCATATATTATGTATGTATGGTATAATTTCACATAAATTAATAAAAAAAGGCATCTTTATTGGCATTTTTTTCCAAATTGCACTTATAAACTGTATAACTCCCGTAAAAGATAGCAAAATTTCTTGCCAATTAATGTTAAGCAAACATTAGTCCAGAGCTTACTTCTTCCACTCGATGAGTATGCAGATGTATGTTATCTAGATGCTAATTCTGAATTGCTTGATAATTTGGAACGATTGCAGAATGTTTGCATACGTTATATCTTTAATCTTCGCAAATTCGACCACATAACAGAATATCGCGCGGAACTACACTGGCTCAGTATCAGGCATGTCTTGAAAATATATGTATATTGTGACGAATAAATTCACACAGGCACTTTGTCACATTTTTTTTGCGTGAGCAACCCCGTTTTGTCTATGAAATTTCATATCTTGAGAAACGAAGCGGCTCTCGTGATGGTTTGATTCTATGACAAGGACCCGAGAAATCCGGTAAGTGCCACATCATAGCGTTGTTCTCAACCATTGAAAACAATTCTAGTGCCAAAATAATAATTACTTGTATTCAACAGGGTCCCTTGTATCTATATATATATAACTTATATTATTTTTAATATGTTCGCACTGACCACGTGGAAATTCGAAGCTAACATTTTCAAACCGCCATGGAATTGAGTATCTGAAAGCACCCTAAAAGTATGTCAGAGGACAAAATAAAATCAAAGCGGGGACCAACTAATGGTTGAGTTATTGTAACATACGGAACAAAATCGTGTACGATGTTGATCTGTCAATCAGCCTTTTGAATTTGTTTATCTGGAGCGGCAGCATCAATGGGAGCTGATGCTGCAGAGTACTGCAGTTTATCTCCAAATTGCTTTTTAATGAAAGTTTTGGTTTTGCGTTTTCAAATAAACGCATGGAGATATATCACCAACAACCCAAGGTATTATTCGTGACAAATAGAACCATTCTTCAGCCCGTGGATTGTTAAGAGGAATCCAGTTTCGTCTTTGTAAATCAAGATGCAGGTTTTCTTGATAGGTATTGGCACATCGCCGATGCAAAATTGCATAACGTGTTGTAGATTGATTTAAGAAATCGTATTTTAAATAGTTTTGTAGATTGATTTAAGAAATACTTTTTTCTTAGAATCATTATATTATCTACATGTAGTCTATATTATTCGAATTAGAAATAACTATTATATAAAAATAATTCGATTTGCAATCAAGAAAGGTCGCGCGTCCGGAGTCCGGACTCCATTATTTATCATTACAATCTTTTTATCTTAATCGGGGTTTATATTTTATGAAGATTAGAATAAACAAAGGCTAAATTCGAAAAATGTGTTTTTATTAGGGGATTTGTGTGGTGCATAGGTCACGTGGTATGGAGGGGATTTACTTTGGTAAAAGGTTTTAATGGTCTCATGTTTTACTTGGCTCATCTGGTCGGTGGATGAGAAAGTTCAGGTGAGTGCTTCGCTCACCAGAATTTCTTCATCACATTATCAATGATTTGTTTAATAATGAAAAATATCTTTATACACGTACAATATACCACTGATTCATACCCCACTGATTTTCTCAAATAAACGGTTTAAGTAGGTATAAAGAAATTGCCTTAAGGCAATATACCTGCCCTTATCCATATGTAGCTTAACTTTATATGTATACAAAGTGTTTAAATAAATAAAATAAGTCAAATAAATGGAATAAATAAAGTAAATAAAAAAGAACATAAATAGATTAAAATAAATAAACAAATTAAATAAAATGAATTAAATAAATCAAATAAATAAATATAACAAAAAAATTATTTTTTTTTAATCTAACAAAATTTGCAATATATTGTAATTTGGAACAATAACAAATAAAAAAAACGGCAGGACTCTGTTTTTTTATGATCATAAAAGGTTTTATAATTTTGTGTGCAGCACACATAAAAAAAACTAAAAATACGTTGAACATCTGTGATAGGTTTTTGTCGGTTTCAACAAAAAGTTTCATAGTAGGTATTGGTAAGACAATTTTTTACATGTTAAAAATGCAATTTGAGAGGTGGGTTTCCTGTAACACCAAAACATTTTAAACAAATTCTAGGGCCATTAAGTAAAACAGTAATTAAGTCTTGTGTATTTGCCATTTGGCGCTTCTGGAAACACAACATCCGCTGGCCGGCATTAAATCATTTTCTAATAAGAAAAATGTTCGCCCTGGCCAAGATAGAGGGTTTATCGAACTCGAAAATAGTTTTAATTATGTTGTAACACGAAACACAGCCGGGCGCCTGGTCGATAATACGAAAATAACATAATAAAATAATTCTCGTAATAACAAGCGGTAGAATGCCTTTGATTTGTGGATGGGCGAGATTAGATTCCTTGAAAGGCAATTCGTCAAAAAACCTCCATTAATCACCCGAGATTAGGTACTGAAGGACGGCGATAGGTCCGTCATTACGCATGCGCGTCAAAGGAAACACCTCGCGGCTTGGTGTACGCAGAAATAACATTTTTTTAAATTTCGACAAAAAACTCATGGCTCTTGAGAGTCTGTAATAATATATTTTTCGCGTCCAAGTTTACTTCAGTACAAAACCAGTTAGTTCTTACTAGTATAGAAAACTTCTATCATGATGTTGGAAAGGACAAAAGAATTTCTCATGTCAACCCAAATTAATTTTATCGTATCATATTTAGGAAATAATTCTTCTTAGTCGTTTGCTATTGGCAAAGCAGTCCTGGTTACATTGTCAGGAGGGAAGCACGTCGTTGCAATCCGCCTCCGTCCGCTTCAATCTTCAGCGCTTCTGGAGGTCTTCTCAAGAGGGACGGTAGTCGCTTCTGTCACCAAGTATGTTCATCTGATAGGACTTTTTCCACGAGATCGAATTCCTTCTACTCGTCTTTGTACCACTAATTTTTCCGTATTGTCTTTTCATCTCGTAACGTGCCCAAAGTACCTGAGAACAAGGATTTGTATAATTTGATTTGTATGTATTTAATATTCTACAATACAAGTTGTTTGATAAAATAATATTAGTTTGTTTTTCATGTCTTTTTTGCTATTTTTTAATAAGTAAAAAAATACGTTATATCCACAAAAGGATTCTTAATTCGTTTATATTTCAAAAAAACATTTTTTTCGGGAAGTTTAGCATTAAAAATACCTTATTATTATTTATGCATTTATCGGTTAGCAGTTCACAATAAAGTCCTGATGCCGACCCTTATATTAGAAAAATAAGGATAAAAGTTTTTTCTTATATTCTGAATGCTGTCAAAATGGGATCTCTCATGCGAATGTGTGTATGATAGGTCTAAAAGTGTCGATATACGTACATTACTTAAGGCTGAGAAAGGCACTATCGATAAATTAATGAAAGGAGTTGGTTTGGACATGTAGAGCGAATGGATAGCGAAAGAATGACTAAAACGTCGTACGATGCGAATTTCGATGAGTGCAGTAATCGATAAAGACCGAGAAAGACGTGGTACGACCAAATCCAACAAATATTTAAAGATGGACATATCAATAGTATGGATAATCGTCGCGCGTGCATAAAAGATGTATAAGTGTAGAGGAAGTGAGATCTGTATTCTAAGACAAAGTAATATGGCGTTGAGAGTAAATTCAGCCTACCTTTTTGGGGAACGGCGTGATGTTTTGTTTGTTTTTTGTTTGTATTATATGTGTCTAAGCGTAGAATCCGAATCCTGGACGAGTGCTTTCGACTCGATGGCCACTCTCAGGTAAAAATCTTGAAAATGTAAATTGAGTGGAGAAAACTCCGCCTCGTGGTGTAGTGATTGGCGTGCTTCAACCAGCCATGATTGCCCTGTAGATGCCTAGACTTCTATATTACCTTCTCTTAAATGTTCTTCATCTCTCTTGTAATATGTTAATAGTAAATACTTAAGTTGATTTATTACTTCAACGTTTTACTGTCCCTGGACCGGTTACTAAAGCGTAAGACTGATCACATTACCTTCCTGTAACACATGATCGAGATACACTCCATTTACCATTAGGTGTGAATTAGGGTTTGATAATAATGGAAAACTCTGAATTATGTAGAAGTGCAGAGTAAATTATAACAATAATATTATGTATATTTATGAATACTCTTTTATGATTAAATAAAATAAATAAAAAAATAATAAAGATGGTTAAAAACAAAGTTGTTTTATTTATGTTATTATAGTGAATAATCACAAAGTTAGTGCTTCAAATATAAACTCATTTATGAGTTCATTATTTTTTGCAATCATTTTCATTTTACTACATGTAATATCAGATTTTTCGAAAACGAAACAAAAAAAACTGTTTGCTGAAAATTCTGCGTTGCTTATAAGCAAAACTTAATTTATTTAGTTTGAATTGCGAAATTTACTTTAAAAAGTGTTAATTTTATCGTATATAACAAACTTTGATTAAGCTTTGTCTGGTAACTAAACATACGATCGGGCCCTAAAGTGATTAAACAGGGAACCTTAATAAAACCTAATATAAGTCCCCCGTTGTATTAGTTCAGAGCCCAAATACAACAGAAAGCGAACATAATTATACATAAATTGCCAACAATGTAAAATCGGATTTCCTATACAAAAATATGTATAATCGTACGTCAATTTTTTTGTTAATTCATTTAAATAAAAAAAATGGGTTGCGATATTACTACTAAATATTTTTTTTATATAAATTTAATACATATATTAACATTAACGTTTCCCATCATGAAAAATAATAGGGAGATGATATTATTCACAGAGATAATTCACTTGATAGAAAATGTTTACTTGCCATTGTAATTAGGGTTCAGGCTTTTACTTGGTATCATATTCAATAAGTTAACCTAATTTTAATAAAATCCGTACGGAGAAATATTCTTATAGACGTAACTGAAACTCTTGTGAATGCTAATGTCGTTTCGCGTCTAGATTATTGTAATGGAATATACGCAAATCTCCCAAAATACCAAACGGAAAATCTTTAATTTGTTTTCAATGCAGCATTAAAGCTTATTACGGGAGTAAAAAAAAAATCTCACATTTCACAACATCTTCGAGATTTTCACTGATTTAAGAGTCCAGAGATAATAAAATACTCGCTTTGCTGGACAGTATTCAAATCCTTTCATGAAATGGCTACAGAATACCTATCGGACTTTTGTATTAGGAAAATACATGTCAAATAAAATCTACACTTAGATCAGCATTTGATTCAGGCAGAGGAAAACTTTTCGAAATCCGGCGCTCCCCAAACACTAGATTCGGAGATCGTGCTTTTGCCGTTGCCGTTGCCGGCCCCTCTGCCTGGAACCAATTGCCTTTAAGCTAACGAATCATCGACAGTTCCAGTCAGTTCAGATCCCAACTAAAATTTCACTTCTTTAGTTAATCATACCCTGAATTTTAAATTAGAAAATATACCTAACTAGTGGACCCGTCAGACGTTGTCCTGCCCGAACGTTGGCTTCCCTGCTATTAGCTTGGAAAAAGACTTTTCATTGATAAGTAGTTACCTTACTACTTGTTTGTGATTAAATTTCAAAACTTAAAATTGATAATATTTTATTTAAGTAGGTACCTAGGTACTTGTTTATGGTTGAATTCCAAAACATAAAATAAATGTTTTTTCAAATAAAGCATTCTTTTTGCAAACGTCAAACTCCGGTCGTCTCACCAACAAAGAGGCGTACTTATGTACGAATACGATTTTTTTAAATGTATTGAATTTAATATTTAAAACATTTAAGTTTGTAAGTGAAAATTCTTGATGGAAGTTCATTGTAATTTTGATTGGAAGTTGATTGTGGTTTTTAAGCGATGAAACCGGTCACTGGATATTCCAAATTTGTGGATTAAAGTATCACTCGTCTTTTATTTATATAATGAATTTAATATTATTTTAGTGTTACCAAAAATCCAATAAAAAGAAACAAATGGGTAGAAATTACAAGGAATTTAAGGAAAGAATCTGATTGAGATCCACAAAAAACAAATGCTGTTTGTAAACATTCACTTTTTTTAAACACAAAAAAACAAAATCTTTCCATTTTTTGCAAATGCATTCTCCTCGAATGCAACCCTGGTAGATCGACGAATTAAACATTTATGCTCCTTATTTATTTTTTACATATTCGATTGAAATTTTTAATATCTACGAACACGCACAGCGCAAAGATCTATGTTTCTCTGAAAACCGCACGTAAATCGGTTAGGAGGAGTACGGTGACATCACACGTACAGAGGAATTATACATATAAAGATATGTTACTTAAGCTTATTTAGATTGTTAGTTTAAGTATACAATTGTAAAGCGCGCTTGAAGGGATTTTTCACAAAAATGGCGCTATATAAATCAGCCAAATATTATTTTTATTATTGTTAACATTAAAGATAAAATGACTAGTTCTGAGGATTGAAAGTTTTGGCCTTGTCAAATTGTATAATTCCTATACGGTTTCGCGTATTCTTAATAGAACTAACATATTTTCTGATTATTGTCCAATGTGAAATGTTATAAAAGCCCCCAATTTAATATCTTGATGCTAGAAACCCATTTCAAAGAAACCGGATGCTTTAAACCCAATTAGTTTTGAAGGAAAGATTTAGAAACCGACGTAATACTCGTATCTCCGTGTATAAAACCATAAAATCCGCTTCGAATTTCACGCGTCATTATTTAAAAAACATGGACCAAACCGTCACTGAGCGCTTCCTGAAATATTATTTCTTAATTAATTCCAGCAGTAATACGGTTTTTAATTCCTAAATAATGGAATATCTGTAACGAATTTCCCTATTTTTTAACTATCTCATTCATTTATCATTATTTATTTTTTATTAATAAACAATAAAAATATAACATTAAAACTAAATACAAGTTTACATTAATCAAATACATATTTTTACATTAACGTTTCCCATTACGTAAAAGAAATAAATAATTCTCGTGTACATAATGGGGTGTGACGTCTTACAATAAATTATTTTATTTTAATCATTTTATAAATACACATGTATTTATTTAATACTAAGGAATCTACATAAAACTGGTGAATTAGAAAATGAATACGGAGCGTCCTCTGGTTAGGATAGTCTCCATCTAACATGGCTCAGCCTGTTTTAAGGTAAAGATTTTTTGTGTTTTTTAAAAAATATTTTTTAATTTTTTTTATTAATAACAAATAAAAATACAATATTACAACTCAATATAATTTTTTACATTAAATTAAATACATATATTTACATTAACGCTTCCCATTACGTAAAAGAAATAAACAATTCTTGTGGACATAATGGGAAGTGACGTCTTACTATAGATTATTTTATTTTAATCAATAATTTTTTTAGAATAACATAAATAAGTTACAAAAAAGATATAAACGATGTTTTCAGTCAAAGTTACATAAAGAAGAATTATAGATGTCATTTTTTACTTCTTTCTTAAATATATTGTACTTTTTATTATCTTTGTTCATTTAATTAAAGAAAAATATTCCTCTGTAAGTATAATGATGTTGTGCAGTAGTTGTTTTTAATTTAGGAATTAAGATATTACCACCTGTTCTAGGTCGCGTACTTACGTTTTGAGACCTAGAAATACTATTTATTTTATCTGTATGTATTTGAAGCAAACAATTCTTTTTATATAACAACTCTTTTTTTATCTAAAACCTTATTTTTTTTATATAGGTAGTTCTATACAAATTGTTTAACAATAACAAAAATAAAAAAATCTATAACTACTTAATTACATATGCATAGCTAACTAAACATACCTAAGAATTCAGTAAACATTATTATATAAATTTATAATAAATATATGTGCCAAGAATACATAATATTACTTATAAGTACACCCCTTTATTGGTGAGAGGACCGGAGTTTAACGTTTGTTAAAAGAATGCTATATTTGAAAAAAAAAAATATTTTATGTTTTGGAATTTAACCATAAACAAGTACCGAGGTACCTACTTAAATGAAATATTTTAATATTATCAATTTTAAGTTTTAGAATTTAATCACAAACAAGAAGTTAGGTACCTACCTATTAATGAAAAGTATTTTTCCAAGGTAATAGCAGGGAAGCCAACGTTCGGGCAGGACAACGTCTGACGGGTCCGCTAGTCAACTATAAAATACCTAAATTTTGTAAATGGGGTCTAGAATTCCAACCATCTATGCGCTTAGTAGCTGCAAGACGTGTTGTAATCTTAATCTTTTTTATTATTCATGTTATTATTTATTTTTTTTTAAATATCGTTCATACACTAAATTTATATGTCAATTTTTAAAATGTGTAAAAATGTGTGCTTTTTAAATGGTGTTAATCAAGCTTCTATTTGTAATAATTTAAATTTATCTTAATTAGAAACGAGGAACTAGAATCCCAACCATCCATGCGTTTGATTATTAATACATACATCTCTGTTGTTTTAGTAAAATATATTTTTAATTGGTAGTAATTGTAATCATAGGGTGTTTGTGAATGCATACACTTTGACTTAACGCGGATTTTATTTCTAGCAAGTCGGCATATGAATATAAAAACAATATCCTGCCTAAATTTGTTGCAACAGAAAGCGAAAGCCTTTTGAGAAGATAATATGCAAGTCTAAGCATTTACAGACCTTATGACCTGTCATTGGCTGGTTTAAGTGGCCACTTTCACACGCGTAACATTCACCATTCTGCCTATATTTAAACATCCACGTTTCTTCTACTCTTCTATCTGTTGACTTTTGTGAAATAAATAGTTGAAACCTTTATTATGTGGGTGAGATTCATCCGGCTGAACCAATTCACCTTCTAGGCAACGCCTGAAAACAAATGTTTAATTTTTATACTTCTTCTTATATAAGTGTAATCAACAATGTTTTGAGTATGTTCAAACATTTGGACATACTGAAAACATCATTTACAAAATCATGTATTTACTGTAAATAACAGATATTTAAATATATAATTAGCATGACATTAGATAACTAAATACTTCACACTTAAATACAACACATTATTTGACATCCTGTTGCAAATTGTCCCTTAATCTAAACCTTCAAATCCAAAATTTAAAAATCCCTTAGGTCTTAGTAGCTACAGCTTATTTGTTATTTTTGTTTATGTTACAACTAAGTACCGGCACTTCTGGGTAAACAGATTTTGAGATTTACCGGCACCTCAGTGCCGGATGTAGACTAATGTACATAGTAAAGCTTTGGGCAATGCTAGTAACATTTCAATTTGTTCGTGAAAATTCTTTGTGAAAGTTTATTCTATTTTATTATTGAAATAAAAGACAAGTCATACGAAACTTAATTCACCCGGTAAACAACACCACGGCATCCAAAAGAGTCGTTGTTACTGTCCCAAAAACATGGGATCCTGCAGAAATGTCAAGTGAAGAATGCAGTTGTGTGAAATAGAACCAGAACTTTGGACGAGTGTTTTTAATTCAATGGCTCCTCTCAAGTAAAAATCCTAAATAAGGAAATCAAGACCCCCTGGTCGTGTAGTGGTTTGGTGTTTGGCGCCTACCATTCTTTCCGTTCGATTCCTGCCAGGGTAGACGTGAAATATCGATTTTAAAGGTTGTTAAAACTGCAATATTTCAGTGTTCCTGGACTGGCATCTTAAGCGTACAACTGATCACCTAAATTTCGTGAAATAGAGGATGGAAATACACTGGATTTATTTGAAAATGCTGTGCCCTATGCACCATTGAGTGCAGAAGAGGGAACATTTACCCAGTAACTCTGTAAAATAATCTTCCAAATAAAAATAATTAAACACAATTAATTATATCATTTTGAATTCTTTATTTTCTATTTTTATTTATTTATTTATTTAGGAAAAACAACAGTTGTTTTATAAAAATATAAAACAAAAAAATAGTTCATACATCCAGTTAAAGTATTTCAAAAATATAATGAGAGCACATGTTACATAGTAAAAAGAAAAAATAATGTATTTATTAAATAAGACAACAATATGAAGGTTAAGAGATGAGGAAATAGGAGTGAAGTAGAGGGATTTTCATAATATAGTTGACCGATTCAAAACTTTGATATGACAATAACATGAACATAATTAAAGGTTCATAAACTTATTACACACTGACAAATATTTCATTTTACAGTGTCGCAATTTTTTAAGTCACAAAATTTTGCATCAAAAATATGTAAATGGGGACAAAGTGAGTTAAATTTGGAGCAGCTACGATAAAGTTATCTTAATTCTTATTTTTAGTGGTGGGGGTCAGTGCTATGCAAGCTTCTGATGTCACTGCAACCTGTCTATTGTGACGGGTAAATTTATCCTAGCTGGTTTTATAAAAATAAATTAATGATAAAGATACCAGTCTTGAAGATATCAAAAAAGAGATAAAACGAGTTTCTAATTATTGAAAAATAGTGAATAATGGTATTAGTCGCCTTTTATTTATAGTATAATCAATTATTACTTATGGTCATTCGTTATTAATAAAAAAATATTCCAATAGACTTGAAACTTCATTTGTGCCTTCGTGAACATCCTTGGCTATGAATACCCCTTAATTTGACTCTGGCCTGCATATAAGTTCGATACAATGTTTCAAGTATGTATTTCTTCAGTACTCAGAGATGGTTATCTTTGTGGCTTAGAGCCCATTACTCGTGTATTTCTGTGTTTGCTGTCGAACACATCTCAATAATTTTGAATGGTCGGCAAGATGAAAGAACTTTACCGAAAAGGCTTAAAACTCAACCCTAGTCCACGTCTTCATTTCAGGAAGAAATGAAAATAATGTTAAGGTGGCGGCTAGGCTTTAATAAGACGTAAATATTACATGTTGTGTGGGTACTAGGTATTGTTTGTGTGCAACTAAAAAAATGTTCATGTTTAGACTGTTTAGACTGTTTAGTTATATTAATAATATGTTGTTATTGTTTCATCCGTGATCTATTAAGTATATTAACAGAATTTGATGAAAAGATAAATCTCAGAAAGGTGCAAACGATTGAATTTAAGAGTTAAACCAAAGAAATAAAACCATCAAGTCCTTCTCAAAATAGGTAATACTAGAGAGGAGAAATCAATTCAAATTAAACTTTTAATGAATGTATAATAAAATAAATGAATATTCTTTTAAATACAAGCATATTAAACTAGTGACAAAACAATAGGACTCTCATTAGTAGAAAAAAATGTTTAGACGAGGGATAAAATTGAATGTAAAATAATATTGCAAATCAATTAAAAAACTGTACTCGTATACGATAAATTTTTATAACAATGTGGTATAAATATAATATCTCAAGTCATTATAACTATTTTAATTTATTTCAACAGAGAGGGAAAACATTTTTGAGAAGGGAATATGGAAGTCTAGGCATTTACAGGGCTTATGACCTGTCATTGGCTGGTTTAAGTGGCCATTTTACACACTGTGTAACATTTACCATTCTGCCCATATTTCAACATCCACATTTCCTCAACTCTTCCATCTGTTGACTTTTGTGAAGTAAAAGAGCTGAAACCTTTATCACGTGGGTGAGATTCATCCGGCTGAACCAAATCACCTACTAGGCAACGCCTGAAAACAAATTTCCAATTTTTATACTTCTTCTTTTACCAGGTAGTAATTCAACGATGTTTGAGTATGTCCAAATACTTGCAGACTGGCTAGATTTCCTCCCTAGGGAGTTATTCATAATTAAATTTATTATATTCTCTTCTCAAAAATGTTTTCCCTCTCTGTTGAAATAAATTTAAATATGAATAACTCCCTAGGGAGGAAATCTAGCCAGCCTGAAAGCATTTGGTCATACTCAAACATTGTTATAAATATATATATATATATATTTGGATAATTTTTATAGCGCCGTTTTTGTGAAAATCACCTCAAGGGCGCTGTACAATAAATAAATATCCCACCACGTCTTGCAGCTACAGAGCGCATGGACGGTTGGGATTCTCGTTCCTCGTCTCCAATTATGTTGTACAGGAGCTAGATTACAGCACGTCTTGCAACTACAGAGCGCATAGACAATAAAAAATCTATCCCCTATTAACATTTTTTATTTGACAATAAAGTTTAGAGATTTCGTGATATTAAAAAAAAAAAATAAAAAACAAATTTATAAATATAGAAGTTAGATAACAACAAGTCTTGCAGCTACTGAGCGCATTGACGGTTGGAATTCTAGACCTCACTTACTAAATTTGGATATTTGATAGTTGATAACATTTACCTATTGAAGCTAGATTACTAATCGTCTTGCAGCTACAAAGTGCACGGACGAGTGAAATTCTGGCAAGTTAAAATTATCAATAAATTTACAAAAACAAACATTGAGCTTTATAGTAAATTTGCAAAGTGTTCGTGCTAAAAAGTAAACAATAAAAAACTAAACAGATAAAGCACTTCAACACTGTGGATAACATTACAGATAAAAATATCCGAAGGGTAGCTTTTGTAGTCACTAGTCACTGTCGCAGTATCGCACATGTGCAAACACATGTTTTTGCTGAATTCCTAGAAGATGGTCCGGTCCACGTGTAGTTGCCGGAGGGACGTGTTCCTTACAATTGCCTTAAATTAATAAAGCGCATTTAAAAGTACGATAATATTATTTATTTAAACTTAATAATATTATTATTTTTTAATAATAAAAATATTTTATAGTTTTATTCCACTTTTATTTATAATTATTTTAGAATTTTTTTTTTTTACCAGTGACCGGGTTTAGTCGTGACCGACATCGTCAGACTCTAAAGTATTTTTATTATTACAATTAAAATGCAGTTCCACCAAGAAATGTCAGTAGAAAAACTCAATATTATTATTTCTTCCGTCAAGCGACAAAATGTATATAACATGCCACGCGTAGGATGTTCGCGTTAACTACAATAAACATTGATTTTATAGAGAAAACATAAAGTAGATAATAAAAAATATGCTTTATAAATTGCACATCAGACGACAATACCTTTTGCACCATAATAACTAGTATAACATATTTGACACGTACGTAACAATATGCTAATTTTATAGTCTCAAACAGAAAATAAATTAAGTGAATTCGTTTGGAATAGGTATGTATATTACGAAAAACAATTGAGCACAACGTTTCCCCGTACGCGTGGGCAAAGAAAATAGAACATATTATAACAATACAGCAATAGCAATACCAGAGAAAAGAAAAAACTCCCAGTTAGAAAAAAGGCGCAGTCACAAAATTCAATTTTATATATGGCAGTAAAAAAATATTATAATACGTGAAAAAACAATTATGAAGAACAAAAAATCAAAATTCAAACAGAAGATTGAGAAATATATGTTAAACAACTTTTAAATGAAATATTGTCAAATTAATGTTTGAAGAACTAACTTAGTGGTTATTCATTATAAAAAAATAAATATAATACAACTTTGTTTTTAACCACTCACGTGTTATGTCATTTTGGCTTTTTCGGTCTTCCTCATTTTCTGCATTCATTAATAGTTGCATCATAAATCTTTTTAGCTATCCTTTCGCTGTCCTGCGCTTTGTTTAAACTATCGCAGCATCTTTTTCTCGATTTTGTCGACAATGCTGGTCTCAACCTTACTTTTTATGCTTCTATATTGAACCCGATATTTTTGCCCCTTTTGTTGATAGTTTTAGACGTTCATCGAAATAATCACATTTCCACAAAATTTTGCTGACATTTGACGTTTTTTCTAACGAACAAATCTTCGCGGGGCAAATTTTGACGTCACGTTTGCGACGTCGTCATACTTTTCATCAAATAATAGGACTAAGCTATCATTGAAAACGAACCAAAAAATACATTTAGATTAGTTAAAAGTACAGGCCCATTAAACACTATACATTGAGCTATGGCACAACACAAACATGACCCCATAATAATCCATTATTGTTAAACGTATTATTTTAATCTATGAGAATTGTATGGTCATTTTGAAATCGAACATTCTCGAATTTCGATAACGCAACCGGAACATTAAACGGCTTGCTCGAGGCAAGATCATGGAGTAGGAATGGAGTCGTGAGTTCTCAGTCGCTCCCATCTTTACCACAAAATGTCTTCATTTGTTTCCCAACAAAATTAATGAGTCCCAGTGCTCGTCGTCTCGGCTTCACGATCATTTCTTCTTGTGCTTAGAAAACAGAATTAATCAATACCTTCACTATTCAGTTCTGCATCATATTCTGAAACAGGCATTAAACTAAATGTGGTTCAATATTTGTATATTACTACTAACCGACTTTTCTATGTCTACCGGTTTCGAGACCTACTCGTCTCTTCGTCAGGTCACCAAAATTAACCAACATGCAAAACCCACTGTACACCTTTACCATAGTTGTTGAACAAAAATATAAAACCTATAAAAAATATAAAAAACCAATAAAAAAAATGTATAAAACGAAAAGACCAGTACCTACATTCCGAAACCGGTAGACATAGAAGAGTCGGTAAGTGATTATATACAAATATTAAATTAAATTCGGTAAAATGTTTTACCACAAAGTTAATGCTTTTAAATATTAATAAAACATTTATTGTTTAACTACTGTTTATATTAAAAACTATATATTTTTTTTATTCATAAATTTCATAAAAAAGTACATGTTTTTGTAAAATTCTGAACATATCTACTTTTACACATCTAGTAAATGTTATCACTGTAACTCTCCAAAAAAAAAAGACCAACTCTTGTGCTTGTAGAGTGACTTACACTGTTTTAGTTGTTTATTTATAAGAGTTTATATAATTTTAAATACGAGTACATGAAAAGAAAAAGAGAAAAAGAAAAAAACATTGGATTGTTATTTAATTTATATTTCTATTTATTAAAAGCAATATTTATTATGTCAACGTATTGTATATATTTTAAGTTAACTTGAATTTTAATTAATTATACGCTTCAATAAAAAATACGAATAAACGTCTGTAGTTATATTTTGTCTTTTAACTAACGTGCTTTGCTTTTAACAAAAGTGTTCGAAAAATAATCAGATTTTGCTTCTTGATAATATAGTATATCACCCTTCTTTCCGCTTCCAGTGGTGCATATGGCAATGCATTGATAAACCAAATGCAGCTTAGTTTAATAGTTTGTTAAATTATTATAAGTTGATTAGTCTTACGCTTCTGGTGCCAGCTAAGGAACAACGAAATATCGGAATTCAAAATACCTCTAAAATCAATATTTCACGTCCACCCTGCCAAGAATCGAACTCGGAACTTCGAGAATGGTGGGTGAATACGCCAATCACTTCACAACGAGACTAACTTATTTCCATTATATTTCCTAATTCAGGATATTGACCTGAGAGTAGCCGTCGAGTCAAAAACACTCGTCCGGGGTTCTGGTTCTATTGCACACACAGAACTGTATTCTTCATCCGTCTTTATTTGTATAAAGTACAATAAAAAAATATTGCATAAAAATGTACATTAAAAATCATGAATATTATTTTATTTATAGATGCTACCACTCTTAGCTTACTTCAATGCGGTCTCGAGTTCAATTTCAAAACAAGGATAAGACGGAATCGAAAGAGTGATGGCATTTCTGCTCTCCGTCATTTCATTTTCACTTATTTTCTTTTTTTAATATTAATTAAATAGTTCCTTTAGCCTTCTTTTTTCCTGCCCATCCCCTCTACTCTCTTAATTGTATAGTGTTATTTTATTTATTTTGTTAATCTTTGTTTTTAATTTTGTATAAAATCGTAAGATTCAATAAGTCCATGTACTTGTAATTTTCTCAAATTGAACGGTTTGGGTAGGTAGGAAGAAATTGCATTTTGACATTATGTGGACATATGTACCAACTACATGTGACTAAAGACTTCTGTTGAGTTGGGAAGAATATCACGTAACCAATGGCAATGGTAGGAAAACTAACCAATCACCAAATAAGAAATTATTTCATAATGTGAATTTTGAAATACACACAAATTTTACGCTTTGTTTTAATTTGGCTTTAGTACACGTAAAAAAAATATTTTTAAAACAAGTTTTTTTACATATACGGCATAAACTGCATTTAATATAAACATTGAACATAAATATAAAGAAAAAAATACATAAATACATAGTAAAAATGACAAAATTGAATAACTATAACAAGAGTAACAAGTAAATACACATAAGTCACCAAAAATATTAACGAAATATGATATAGTATATACATTAATATAAAAAACACTTTTAAAGATAGATAAAAGTTTAAGAATTATATTGCGAGAGAAAAAAAGAAATCATACTAGTTTTACAACAATCAAGTCCAAAACCAAATATATCAGCCTTATCCTCATACTGATTACTATATCTGTAGAGCTTACGGATAGGCGAGCGCATGTGATAGTTGGTTCTAGAATTTGAAGAACAGAACGGAGATCTGTGGTGGGTATGTCGACCAGGAACACGGAAACACACCAACACCAGCAAATCTGGACAGTCAATGAATGAATTGATCACTTTATCAAGTAATATTAGGTCTGTTAGAATTCTCGTATTGGAAAGTTTCAAAAGATTTGCCAAATATGACAATGGATTATAATCAAATAAAGCAGCTGGAATATGTAGTTTAAAATTGATATATTTTGAAAATTTCTTCGGGACGCGCTCAAGGGAATCGGAATAAACACTTAATGGGGCGGAGTATTGGTTTTATAGAAAATCAATGTGATAGAAAGAAAAGAGCACAATTAACCCAAACTCCATGCACCAAATACGTGTAAATTAAAAAAGGTGTGGTAACAATGAGTATAAAAACAAGAAAACTTTATAGGTTTTTCGAGAGAAGTTAAAACCGAGTTGAGTGCATTCAAATTTTAAAGGAACTCGGAAACCACACAATTATTTTTATGTTTAAAACTTTAGTGAGTTATCATTTTAACACTGTCAAAAGCTATCGGTGTGGCTTTGGAATACTCTAATTGGCTAACTAAATGAGCAATCTTTATTTATGGTTTCGCCGCTAAATCGTAAAGTTTAGCGGTACGAATTTAAACAATTTTACACACATCATAACGTTTATTGTACGTGCAAACATTTTCGGAGAAACAAGAAATATCTCAATTAGGGTCTGGTCGTCTCAAGGGTATGTTATTCCTCTCCCGCCTGATTGCATATAAAAATGCTATTAATGTCACTCAACATTATCCAATCACCTTGACTTTGGTTTTGTTCCAATTCCATACCATGAACTCCTTTTATAATGTATGGTCTATTGTCTTTTACTCGTCTTTCTTGATACTTCTTAATAGTATGTATTAGTAAATGCATTCTTTTAATACATTTTAGCTTAGTTTCAACGATAATTTTCCTGATAATTGCTGGGCTATCGTTTTAATTTAGTGTGATCAATTCTTACTGCGTGATCTATCTAAATAATAATAATAACTTATTTTGATAATCTCATTTCAGTTTGACAGAACTTACCATGCCATCTTTTTTCACAAGGATGCGACGAAATGAGAAAGTTAAGTGTATTTTCAGTATTTTTTTATTTATTAATACACTTTCAAACTAAGCCATAAGTTGTGTATCGTATTATTATCGCTCTGATTATCTAAAGTTTTGTAATTTTGAAATGACTCCGCCTGCGACGTCACGGGTTGTTATCGGTTAGTTGTGATGCCATTTAAAAGTAGAACTCCGTAGCGGTCAAGTGTCAAGATACATTAAACGTAGAAAAAAATAACTTTTCATATACGCAACAACAATATAATTGATTGGTTAGTGTTTTTTTTTTAAACAGTTTTTCTTATTTTAAATTGTCTATTTTTTACTTCCCCATTCAGCGTTATTTTTTTTTTTATGAGCTGTATATAATTTTTGAAATTCTAAAATACTGTTTTGATTCTACCATACCCAACGCTGACGATACTAATAATAATAAATCAAGTAAAAATAAGAAATATGTAAATACAATTTTAAGCATCTGAAAAAGCTCTACTTAAAATTCGATGATTTATGAGAAAATCATTGCAAATTTATATTTTAAAGTTGCACTATTATTCGAAAGCAATTTCGCGTCTTCTATCATATTCATTTAATTAATAGATACTAAAGGACAATCTTAATAAATGGTAGTCCAGCAAAAATAAATATCATATTATTTGAGTCGCCAAATGTAAGAAAAGACATAGGCAAAAATAAATAAAAAAATACCTTCAAAACATATTATAGAAGTAAAAGACGAATGAAACTTAATTCCACACATTTGAATAACCCGTGACCGGTTTCATCATTTTCGCGATATTTTTTAGTCTCGAGGATGTCGTGAAAGCGATAAAACCGGTCACTTATTATTCCAAATTAAATTACAACAAACTTTCACAAAGAACTTTCACAAACAAACTAAAAATACTCTTCTTAGGATCCTTCAAATTTTTATTTTACTTTAATGGTTTTATAACTTTCTTCGGTACTAAAGAAAAACAGGATATTTCATTGAACGGACTGCAAATAATTCTGGAACAAATATTTGATACGCTACCCTCGTGTCTTTTTGTTTATTACATATTAATATTTATCTTCTTCGAAAACCATATATGAGAAGGCAATTTTGTCGTTCAGTCATCTCTGTCGACTTAAAAAGATTATGGTACCAGGTAAGTACGGAGTAGGTGCCCAACACCCTAAATGTCTTTAGTCGTCAGGTTTTTATCATCATGACAGCCGATTCATCAACATTTATAATATTATTATATTCACCATAACGAGTTTTGTGAAGACGTGAGTAAACCATAATTGGATAATGTTATTCATAACTACTTAATCATTAAAAAACATTTCCATCACTGAAGGTACGAAAAGGGTATCAAATAGTGTTGCACCTATCCGATTAATAAAATTAATCGAATTCTCAAAACACTTTAATGAGATAACGGATTTTTCTTTTTTTTTCACTTTTAAACTGCGCATTTTTTATTCGTTTCCAAAAAAATTATCAATCTAGAGACATATATTTCGTAATGACATTTATTTAAGAGACATATTACTTCAGTTTACTCATCTAGACATTACGATTTCCACTATCAACAAAAATCAGACAAATACGACAAATTATTCAGATACCTAACCTTGTTTGCAAAAGTGTCAAACGTCTGTCACGTAATCGATTGCGACTACTGATTTAATGAATTAATATTATTGATAATCCATGGCGACAAAAGTAAGAATGAAATAACGGTTCCCTAGTTTTACCTTGTACTTTTTATTTTTTAAAAAACAAAACTATTAAAAGTAATATTTAAATTTCGTATTATGCTAACCGCCAATTTAAAAAGAGCAAATTGTCATTTTTTTTGACCCATGCGACTGGTGGTGTAATTGATCATGAAAATATTGAGCTTTTTACGCAATAAAAAAATGATACGAAAACTCTCTCAAATAATTGACCTAATATGATTTTAAAACTAAAAATCAAAACTGCTTTACGGCTACATGACCAGTAAATCTTACACTATTTATCAATTATTATTTTTCAAAATTTTTACCTCATGCTGCATAGGATACTGCATTCTTGTACCAACCGCAGCGTATCTTGATCAGGTGCCATTTCTGAATCAATAAAATATTCGAACATAATTTTTTCAATAAATATTTCATGTAAACCACATAAGAAATTGAACTCGAGGCCTCTTGTGTGGTAGGCAAACCTGCTGACCTTTTGACCATTCAGTAGTCAACATAACTAATATACTTTTTAGTTTTTTAACATGTCGGACACCTAACATAAATATTAAGCTAGTTGCAATGCATAAAAGAAGAAAGTGAGGAAATGGATAACATCGACGGATATTATCCATCTCCTAGGTGGATAATATTGAAAAGCACCGTAGCGTAGTTTGCTAGACAGCCAACTGTAAAACAGTCGTCGCAAGTTGCAAGAAAAAAAATCCAAGAAAGATTTTTTCTCGTTGGTCTGGGTGTCGTGGTGTTTTAGTTTCCATCTTCCATATCCCCTCTTTCCTACCCACTGACAAACCTCTAAGCAGAGGTTTGGCGGGTTATTCCTTTTTTAAAAAAGGCAATCGATTTTTTAATAACAAAAAAAAACAACTCTAAAGCTGTAAAGTTGTCTACATGAGGCTTAGTAATTTTTGTCTTTCGTCGATATAACCATTTAAAAGCTTGTATATTGTTTTCAAACAAACAAACGACCACGCCATTTCTCCTTAGGGGTAGGCAGAAATAATAGTACCCTATATAACGCTGTCTTTACGTACGTACTTCCTCTATAATCATGAACCTTCTTATGCACGCACACCGAGTATTACGACTTTTGACATGTCCATTTTCGGGTATTTGTTGAATTTAGTCATGCCATGCCTTTATCGGTCTTTCTCGTTTCCTGTATCCATTAACATCAGCACCGTAAATCCTTACGTAACATTTGTACGTTTTATATATTTCACGCTATTTTCAATAATGATTATTTTATTTTTTGTACATTAATTATTACTTAATTACATTTTATAATTGCTACTTCTTTTTAAATTTTTATTAATAATTATGTTTGTTTTTGTTTTAAAATATCACTTTGTATTTATTTAAAATAGGAACTATGCAACAAAAACGGTCCTGGCTAAAAACGGGAAACTCTTAGATAGTTAAGATCAGAAATCAAAACCCTATGTACGTCAGAAAAACTGTTAAATAAATAATTAATTATGAAAATTTTTTTTTAAAACGGGAGTATCCTTTCATCGGTATGTCGAATCATTCGATTGTCATGATCGATTATAAGCGATCCCATTTCTATTATCAACCACCGGACCCATAACGCGTACTGCTGTATGAATATTTATACGGTTTTTGTATACGTTTCCGCTTTTTTCAGTGCTGAGATGATTTTTGTCGACCCGGTGAGGTGGGTTATACATACAATCAAATCGTGTTAAATCGTTTTATATTTTTATCAGCTAGTTACGATAAACGACCACGATTAATATCTATGGTAAAAATCTAAAGAAGAAAAATTGAACATGTTCACATTTCTTATTTTTATCTAACACATGAACACTATGTATAACACCATTCTCTTTTTTGGAAGCAGTTAGACATAATAAAAAATGTATTGACGATGTGAAAAAATACAAATTACTTATACAACGTAAAAATGAACTGTTGTGAAAAACTCGTAATTATGCGTTGTCTCTCCCTAAAATAAAAATACTTAGCAGGGCCTCGGCTACGGTGGAAAGTTAACAGATTCAATTGTCTATAAATTGGAAATAAGCTCGAAAACATCGATGATTCATTTCATATAAAGTATGGTACCTACAAGGCGGCCCGGCCCTTATTTTATGTTTCATGGGTGGGAGAGACTATTTTTTTCATAGTATTTAGTGATAATTTCTAAATAGCAATTTTTTTAAATTTAATATTATTGAAAATTGAGTTCAATCAATCAATTTATTTATTTATTATTTTATTTAACACTTTTTATATTATTTTTAACACTATTCAATTTATATACATACAAAGGCGGGCATATTGCCATAAGGCAATGTCACATGCCTACACACATGGGAATAAATATGTATTTGCCTTTTTTTACATAGTAATAAGATTTTTTATAATTATGTGAATTAAAATTAAATAAATTACTTATTATTTTATTGTTCAGCCCTGTTCTATAAATTGTTTACATGTGATCCTCTCGTTAAATGTTGTCAATTCCTTCGTTAATTTGCAACCATTTTGCAACCTTGCAACAAAAAATTGGTTAATTAAGACATGTATCACTCAAATTTGGGTGCTTTGCTGAGAAAAGAAAAAAAAAGACTTTTTACATGTTATAGAATTTAGGAGATAAGATTATGTACGAGTATATATATTAGAACTTGACTATAAGCACCTGCTGACGAACTACACTTAATAATTAGTATTTTCATTTTTGTTTGTTTTTTATAAATAAATCATGTTTTTTTATATATTTTTTTAATATGAAAATTATTGTTCACACTTCTTAAATATTTCCAAATTGTTCGTTTAACTGTTTCCATTGGAATTTCATTAATTTATTTGTCAATTCTTGATTTAATTGTTAATATATATTTTTTTTAATGCCATATTTTACAAATAACTCACAGTACCCAGCAGTTAATAAAGTACATCGGGCTTAAGAAAGAGACTGCCGACTTTGTAGATCATCCTCTCTGTCCCACGAGTCCGGTATCTATAACATGGATGAATGACAAAGATGACGCTCTAAACCGAAGTTGGCCGACTAGGCCAGCAGTCTCTTTCTTAAGCCCGATGTACTTTAATTAATGCCGGGTACTGAAACTCCATTTACTTATTTTTTAATGTTTTAAATAAATTTTTTTATTATTTAATCTAATATAAAATACAAATACATAGTTAACAAAAATGTTTACACAATAGGTACGGTACATTCAATATATTTTTATTTATGGATGTAGCCACTCCACTGGCCCACAGGCACGTTTCGGAGTGTCAGTGTATTATTAATTTATATATAATTGTACATAATTTCACATCAATTTTGTAAAAATTAAAAACACACCTACATCAACAAAACGAAAAAGGATTTTCAAGAAACTAAAATTATATTCTTATAAATGAAACATATTCCTCAGCTTCATGTCCAGTCTTTTTAGCAATCCATTTATGGACTTTAGCTTTGAAAATATTGTTTTTCATTTTGTTCGCCAAAATGTCCTTGATTTAAAAGTTGTATAGCTTAAAGCTTTTGTCCGTAATTGGTTTTTTTCTTTGGGAGCAGAAGTATTGTCTTTTGTCTTTGCCTAGTGTCGCAAATTTGTTGTCCGTCATTACGTCTGTCAGGATTTTGATGGAAATGCCTTAAAATTGTCTTTATGTATATTTGTCTAGTACTGGAAATTCTGTAAAAAGTCTGTCTGTAGAGTATTGGTAAGGCTTTTTGTTGGCTACTATTAGTAAGGCTTTTTGTGCTTTCATGAATGGCTCTAATGTGGTTTTACTTGTTCCTCCCCATCCTGTTATTCCGTAACTAATATTTGATTGTGCTAGAGCATAGTATACATTAATTAAAGTTGTTTTGTTTAGTATGTTTCTAATGTTTTTAAATAAATATATCGTTTTTCTTAGTTTGGTTGCTGTCTTATCTACGTGTATGTTCCATCTTAAGTAACTATCAATGTGCATACCTTTATATTTGTATAGATATATGTACATATATTAAATAATGTAATTTTCTACTTTCATGTAAAAGACACAAAGTGCCCTCTCCTATCATCATGCATCACTCCTATCTTGATTTTGTCGATAATGCTTGTCTCAGCCTTACATAATGCACAGATCTCGACATTTATAATAATCATAAATAATATAAATACAAAATAAGTATTGATCGCTTATAGTTTTACCACACATTCGCCTCAGAGGTCACTTTTATAAATACGAGTTTTTGCGTTCTTACCTAAAAATTTTAATTATGTGGCTATTTTCACTAAGTTGTAGATAGTCGCGTTCGAAAATTCGAGAAAAATCGAAGCGCGGTTTGAATCTCGGATCTGTTTATTTCAACAAATTCAAGACTTCATTAATTTTGAGAATACGCTATTTTTCCTGATTTTCTAACTTTTTTTTAAATCTTAGCATTCTTCCTGAAATTTCATTGTTATAATTTATAAGAATAACGGATGACTTATTTTTTAAATTTTAATTTACAGTGCCTACTAATTTCAAAATACCTTACTTAAAAATGGCGAAGATGATCGTATTCAGATAAAATGTAAATAATTACAGTTCACAAGTGAAGAAAGAAATAAAGATAGGAAATAGGAACGTGATCACTGATTACCGCACACAATAAATTGTAAACGTCTGATATTAGTAATTGGTATTATTCTAGGGTGTTATTATACCGTTTTTATTTTTGCATTCAAACCGCTTTCGGGCTAGAACAAGGAACTAATAAAAATTGTTAAACGTTCTTGAAATGTAAAATTCCGTACAGTAAGAGAAACATTCTATAGTTCGTGCCACGTAATGTGGCAAATTATATTTTTAGCATCATTCTAAAAATGTTTTTTTTAGACTCGAGAAATTATGCAGAAGTAATTATTTTGATTTTAATTACGAGGTGTAACAAAATACAAAGATATCAATTTAAAAAAAACTCTTTTGGATAGAAAAAAACGTTTATAATTATTTTATTACGTCATGAATACGAAATAAGTACGAAAGGAAAAAGTTACTAAGTAACAGGTTACAACTTTGCAAAAGAGACAATTTTTTACAAATTAATTGAATTTCCTGTATATTTTTAAAATATCTAAATTAAATGGCTCATTTCATATGTATCATCTCAATCCATACGGCATGGTTAAATTAGGATGGATGAACACTAGTTTATTTTTTTGTTTAATTTATTTAGTGTAATACGCAGGTAAACGTTTAGCAAAAGAAAATCTAGTAGAGATTAGTAAGCCTCATCGTGTACTGTTAAGTACGTATATTTCCCATTGAATAAATTAAATAATATAAATAATAATTGTTTTGTACTGATTTTACATTTTCTATACTGGCAACTTGTGTAAAACTGTAAATATCCCGTTCCATCCCAAATCCTTCCTATTTCAAATTCTTGTGCTTCTACCGTCCTGTAAGCAAGTCACATGTGAAAAGTTGTCACTCTGATAAATCGTTATCATATACTTCGTCAGTATATTTCGTACAATGTGAAGTTAGTGTTGTATAAGCAGGCTAAATTATACAGTTCATCATCATCTACACGATACCGGTATCCGTGCCACAGCTAAAATGAAGTGCTCTATATAAGAAACAATCGAAAGAACTTTAAAAGTGAGTAACAATTTCCATACAGTCCACTAAACTCTAATTCCTTCTGTTATCAGTTATTAGTACCTAAAAGGCATTGAACTGAACAAACAATAATTATAATACGATTAGAGTCAATCTACCATACGTTATTTTATCGTGACGGGTGGATTTTTACTGTGGTGTGAAAACGGCCAATATGTACTATTTTATTGCATAATAATTAAGTTTTTTTCAGTTCGGTGCTTTATCGTTGCGTTTATTTGTAATTAAATTGGACAAAATACATATTAACATATTATTCAGACAAGATGCATTTGATGTTCTAAGCTGGGCCCTATGCATCACCGGGTGCAAAAACATAAATTGTTAATTTTTAGGCGAAACTAGCCGAAATCGAAACTCAGAAAAATTGCATCTCCGCTGTCCCGAAATAATTTATAAGAAAATGAAAATATTTGTTATTTATTGCGTATTTTAATTTATTTTTAAATTTTATTAAGGGTAAGGGATAAGGTTAAGCGTAAGAAGGTTAAGGGATGAGGAAATAAAGTGTAGGAGGTTTATATAAACATGAACATGAACAAAAACATAATTCACACTGACAAATGTTTTATTTTACAGTGTTTCGAAAAGTTTTTTTTAAGTCACAAAATTTTGTATTAAAATATCTAAATGGGGACAAAGTAAATTAAATTAGGATACAATGCAGATAATTGGTAGAATTAAATATTAAACTTTGATAAGGTATCCATGATAAAACGCTTTATTGTATTTAATTCTACTTAAAAAAAAAAAAAGTGCGTGTTATCAAAAACTCTGATGATGTCTTAACAAGACGAAACGCGTGAAACATATTTTTTTTAAATAAAACTAGAATTAGATCCTAAACAGTGTTTTATTTTGGACACCTTACCGAACGAAAATATTTCGTTTCACTGCCAGTACATTTGGTCTGCAGTATAGAGTCATTAACATAATTACAGGTAGGTAGGGCAGGCAGTTGTTGTTTCCAACGTCTTCATCTCCATAACAATCTTCCTTTACCTTTAATCATCCCCCCTCCCGCCCCGTCCTCCTAACCGCAACATAATAGCCACAGGATACCTACAAGACTAGAGAGTTCGATAACTTACCTTTTTATTTGGTTTGATTGGTTTTGAGGCAGGTACCTCTCATACTTTAATATATTTATTTTTTTACAATCCTTCTGCATACTTATCTCATGTTCTTAGACACACCCATTAAATTATCTGATAAGGGTAGAAATAATAATCGTCACTTCCGTATCAACACAATGTAGTACATAGGTCACTACATTGGTACAATTGCTGAGTATTTTTTTTGTATTTTTTGCACCACAAAAGGTCAATTTCAGTAGTTAATTACAGAAAATACCACCCAGGTTTTAGCGAAATCATTTTTAATTTTTAATGTATGTACTTCATAAAAGATGGAGAACATAAAAGGAATATGGAAGTCCAGGTATTTACATAGTTTCTGACTTGTCATTGACTAGTTTAAGTGGCTACATTATACACTGTGTGACATTCATCATTCTGCCCAATGAACATCCACATTTCTTTATTTATTCCAACTGATCATTTTTGTGAAGTTGAAGAACTGAAATCTTTATTGATGCGAGTTATACACTTATAACCGAGTTCTTCACCTACGTATGGCAACGACAAAAAATATTTTACAATTTTTTTCAAGTTTTCAATTGATTTTATTTAATTGATATATAAAGACACATATTACAAAAAAATAATAATAACATATTCCAAACTCTATGAGGCCAAGAGCCAAGTGTTGAGTCGGTATGTAACAAAATAGAAAGTGGAAGTATGCATATTATTAAAGAATACTACAATTAAAAAATATTATACAAACATAAATTTCAATAAACATCTGATTTGTTTTCACTTTCAGTTGATTAAGTCCACATTTTTTTTGTAACTTCCCTTTTTTTTATATTTATAATATGACAACTTCCGAATTAAAAAAAAAAGTATTTTTCTACGCCAATGAACACTTGTAATGTGTTTTTTTCAAAAACATCAACTTTAAATCGGTATCTTAATAAGATAAATACAAAAACATTTGTACAATCGAGAACAAAAAATTCTTCCCACACTTACAGATCGAACTTGTTTCTGAATTTAAAACAAATAAATATTGATGGACCAGACTGGTATGATTTTAAAAGGGGTTAAACTGTTAATACAGTGTCCAATTAAGAATGCATGCCATAGTATATTATGGAATCTACGAGAGAGATAAAAAAATTCTGTCATTGCTTTATTCATAAAACTTTTTTTAAATGATAAGATAACTTCCCAATCAAGAAAACAATTTTTTTCTAAGCCAATGAACACCTGTATTGCGTTTTTTTTCAAAACATTAACTTAAAATTGATATCGTAAAAAGATAAATGCAAAAATATGTGTACAATTAAGAATGAAAAATTAACCAAAAATCTTTTCACTCTTTCAGACGAAATTTGTTTCTTAAATAAAGTACTCGTATAATAAGTAACCACAAAGTTAGTGCTCCAAATATAAAATTTAATACTGATGGATATATTTACGGATATAAAAAACCTTTTTGATTGATAAAATAAAATGGTAAAAAAATGACAGGCTGACACTTTTTGAAAAGAGAATATGAAATCCTCACATTTAAAAAGCTTATTGGCTAACCTTGGCTAACCTGTTATTTGCTTATCGCACTTGTTAATTTGTATTTTACAGCTGGGCTTTTTTGTGGATTAATATAGTGTTTTTTTTTCACTTTTCCTTAAGAATCGCAATTCGCCAAAAATGTCGCTTACGTTGTTTTGCCGATTATGGCTCGTTTTGTTTGCTTTTACATTACATATATTATTTCATTAGATTAAAAACCATTAAAATGGACGAAAGTGAGCATTTGTTTTTATTGCATTTTTTTATTGTGTCCACTTGTTCTCCTTATTTTGAAAAAAAACGGATAAAAGTTATGTTACCATACGATATCTTAATATTATGTCAGTCCAAAAAATATTTATCATTATTTTATTTGACTTTATTACAATTCTCAATTACTTAAATTAATAAGAGATCTTCAACAATATTTTAATTATATCCAAACGTTTGTAGACAAGGCTGGATTTGACTTCCACGACAGTTATTTCATTCTCAAAAATGTCTTCCATCTCTGTTGTAATAGATTCCAACGATCGATATTAAAAACATGTGATATTTAAAAACTAAAAAAAAACATTTTATGGTCAAGGAATTTCATCTATAATGGTTTATATTGGACTGTGTTGTGTATCACGCTGTGTCGAACAAGTGTGTTGGAGGAATTCTCAAAACATATTTTAATAAAGTTATTTTTATTCGTTTCTATCGCTTCATCTCGATAGCCTAAAAAAATCACCGGAATATTTATAGACTTTATTGATAACATGTATGTTAAGAATATAAATCTGACATGTAAAAATTCTTATATTTATATTTCAAACCAGCAAAGCTTATAATAATATGTTTTAGTAAAGGATGTTTTTTTGTAATATTTCATAATAAATGTTTAAAATTTGTTTTTAAAGAGAGGGAAATTAGTTGTATTTTTTATTGTGTTCTTTTATTGTATTCACTCCGTAGGTTAAAAAAACGCTTTATTTTAAAATGACTGTTTTTTTTATTTTGTTTTTTTAATCGACGCTAGCTTTTCTTAAAGCACTAGCTACCTTCTTTCTTTGAAGAAACCGTTTCCATGAGGCCACTCGCCAAAATAATATTAGCCGTGTCGCTTATAAACTAAAGACGTGTTATAATAATATATTATTAAAACACGTCTTTAGTTTATAAGATTTATACATGTACATATGTATTCCTCTTATTTTGATGATACTATAAGTTTTGAAACATTTTATTTATTTACACAGATATGTAAAAATGCTCGTTTTTTTCAAAAATGTATTTATTAACCCTTACATACTATAACATTCATTTTACAAAAATAATATTTAATATTTTATTCAGACCCTGTTGTTGGTAATAATATTTTTTACATATTTTGAAAAGTTTGTCAAGTCTTTTGTTTTGTTTTGTCTGGTAGTTTATTGTATAATTTCAGTCCGTGATTTATAATTCTCGATTGTCCTTGTCTCGTTTTGGAATGTTGTATGTGATTTTAATTATAATAATAATTATGGTTTATTATTTATTATTTTATTTTATTTTTGCACCACAACAGGCCATGAGGCCGAATTACAGTGGTGAATTACATCACAGAACACCCAGGCTTGAGAAAAAACACATTTATTTTTTTGTGTTCTCACCGAGAATCGAACCCGGAACCTTCCGTATGTGAGTCAAGCGACCACTACACCACGGAGGCCACCAAATTAACAAAAATTACAATTTCTTTATCTACTACACTTAGGTAATAGATTTCTCTGGATCATGTCTAGTCTGCCTAACTAGGTATAACCTGTTAAGGCAGACATTTTTATGCAAAATAAACAATAACGTATCTGATGTAATAACTTGTATTTACATATAAGTTATTAATTAAAAAATACTTGGTACACTTCCACTTATTTGTTTGACCAATTGGCGCTTTCACCTTCTAATATGCATCTTCAAACTGGTGAATATTATACAGTGTAAGGATAATTTAAGTCAAATAATAACATTACTACCTACAAGTTAATTTACTATACAATATTAATTTATACCATTTATTATTTAAGAATGTTTTGAGTAAATTTACCGACTTTTTCTACCTAAACCCAGTAACCAATTCTGTATTGATATTGATATTGTTCTGATATTCTTGTTATATAAAATGTGTTACATTTTTTACCATTTTTTTTTCACAAATTCAACTTAAACTTTTAAGTTGAATATTCTTATTACTATTTTATAAACGAAAAATACTTTTAAAAAAATTTAGGGTACCTAGCACAAATTTATCTGAAAAAACAATTTTTTTACTGTGTGACTATTCTTATGAATTTTTTATTTATAATTATGAATATTTTAAGTTTCTAAATAACTCTTACCTCTTAATCAATATTAGATAAACGAAATAACACCTGTGTTGTAACTTGTAACTAATAAAAAAACTTAATTATGGTTTTGAAAGGCCAGTGAATAGTGTTTGCATTAAAGATTTACGGATCCTTGGACAAATAAATTTTGTGTACATAGTGTTAACAAGGCATCATACTGAACAACCAATTAGCATGCATATTTATTGAATGTATTTAAAGTGTTTGTGGTAAAAATCGTTAACAATGTCTTGTGCTTACTGTTTTAATACTTGGAAGTAGAAAAAATAATTGAATTTTTTTAAGTTCGAATAGAATACAAGTATTTACTATTGTGATTCATAATGTTTTGGATAAATAATCTATAAAACAGAAAACAAAGCACCTAAAACAATATTTTTTATAGATCCATAAAAAACTAGATTCCACGAGTATACCCGCTTATTATTTTGACCATACGATGTTTATGAATTTGAAAAAAAAAGTTTTTTGGAAAACTTTATTATCGATAAACAATATGACTACTTTTTAATCTACATAAATATGCTAACAATAAATACGGAAAATGAAATCCGGTTCTTGTTTTTAAACACTTGAATGTATTTTCTCTTTTTAATTCGTATCTTACTATGGTTTTTGCTATGCACATATATATTTTTTACTCTATGGTTAAAACAATGAATTTTGTTTTTTCTACGGATTTTATTTTGTTTAAATATGTTTTTACTTTGTCTTTTACTATGAGTTTTATTTTTACTACCTATTTTACTCGTTTTTTTTAAAGTATGTTTTTTACTATGTTTTTTGCCATGTATTTTCCTATGTTTTACTCTAAGTTTCTTATTTTCATTTGTTGTTTTTTGTGTATTGATTACTGTATTTTATGTATTTTTTTACTAGCTTATAACGGGGTAAAAAAAACCCTAGTTTGGTGGTCAAACCAACTCTGTATTTATCTTAAATAGTTGTAGCGTTATTAATTTATTTTTAACAAATAAACATTTAAAAAGATACAAATAAATATTTTATGAAATTAAACCGTTCGCTGTAAGACAACTTAAATTTATTTGATTTTGATTCAAAATAAATTCAGGTGGTCTTATAACAATGTTTTTAATTTAATGTATTTAATCATGATATTTCACAAGGTTAATGCTGATTTAATAAATAACATAGGTACAAATAATTTTCGTCAGTATATGAGCAGGATATAATGTTTTTTTTTGTCGAAAATTTAAGTGATTTGAGCAAAAATTCCGGGTGCATTTTTGACATCTTTATCCTTACGTAACGTTATAATATGGTCTGATTACGCTCTAGCTTCTTAGAAAATCAGTCAGCCAAGTCTTAATAAAATAAAATACAAAAGATCACAGCTGCTGGGAAGGAAATATACAATCGACTACTGATTTCTAGTTAAAAAAGAGCATTCACGCAAGAATACACAGCATCTGCCGACCGTGAAGACACTGGTGTTATTTGTAAAGCCGGATTCACGTTTTATAAGGCAAGTATTTGTTGAGCTGTGCTCAGATAATACTCACCTGTTTTTTACCTCGATCACATGGCTTCAGAAATGTGACAAGCGTTAAGAGAATCGGTTCAATCGTCCGTAGCTTAGGGCTTATGGTTCCCTCTATCTTTTTTATCGAATACTATTAGTCGAGTCAGAACATAATATTCTATTTAGTAATAGTATAATCTTTTTATTTCAGAACCTAAAAAAATTCATGTGCTTAAATATTCCATCCAGAAACCTAAGACAAAATCTAATTTTTATACGGACAACATAGTTCTACGCTATTCTGTATAAAACTAGGGTTTATCTTTGGTTTTCACAAGTTTATTTATAATTAAAATATATGGTTATTACGGCTTATAATATTTTTTACCTCCGGTTTGCCAACAATAATCCTATAAAGAAGAACGCATTTAGAAGAACCACGGTGATATACACTAATGTTCTACTCTATTATCAATTTTTTTAATAAAAAAGTCGTACATTTATTTCATTTCAATTAAAATATCATCTTTCTTTACCCTTCAAATATGTGAAGATATATATTTATTATGCTTTGTTTTTCCTTTGTTAGGGCCTTTTACCAAAAAATGATGACATCGGCCTAAGACAAGTTACATGCATTTACAAATTATAATAAACACATAAACAATAATTATATAAAATTTACTGTTTTTTTTTTTTTCTGTTTTTTCTGTGTTTTCTGTAAGGATAAGTCTATCCCTACGGGAAACAGGGCAAGACAAGAAATTAGAGGAGCCGGGTTGTGGGCTCCGATTACAATGGGAAGTTAGCATTTATATTAAATTTTATGTATCTACAAAGTAAAATTAAGTTTTTTGTATGAAAAGCTGAATACGCATACATTTTTTTATTATAAACATGTTCAAATAAAGGTTACCGACGAAGGAACTTGAAATGTTTATGCTAATATACTCATTTTCGTACACAAATGTCGATTTTCTTTTATAGACAGTCGAAGATAACTCTGTTAACTTCCTATTGTAATCGGGGCCTTGGTCTTGCGGTCGTGTCGTAAAAATCACAGATCAGGTCTGGTGTACAAACCTAGCTCATCCACTCTCCATATTATAACATTTACGGCTAAATTTGCCCAGTAACGAAATATTTCGGTAATTCGAATTAATTAGTTTTACCTACCACAGAGTAAGTATCTAAAGATGGAATTATTTTTTATATTCAGTAATTAATTTCATGCTTAAAACAATTTAACCAACTTTTTTGCAAATTGGATACGATCATTTGTTGAACCAATAGAGTGTAACTGATATAAAATCAGGTAGTAAAACTACGGCTAGTTTTTGTTATTTCCTGTGTTTAATAGAACAATTTTATTATTTACAATTAGGAATTAAAGCCATATTGTAAAGAGAATATTTGTATCGAATTGATTAATTAAACGAATTTGATATTAAAATTTCCCGACGACAATTTCATTCCTTTATATCACTGACGTATAATAAATAGGCCTTGGTTTTCTCTGTGTTCGTGTACGGTGAAGAGTGTTGAACACTGAGAGAATCTGAAAATAAAAAAATCGAAGCTTTCGAAATTCTATGGACAGCAAGACGTACAAATATAATATATCTATACTCCAGGAACTAGACATAAGAGAATGACTAACATTCATGTGCGAGAAAAGGATTCTGCAGTTCTTTGGACATATTTCCAGGGGGAACTCTGATAGTTTGAAGAAAACTATCCTCCTGGGATGTGTCGAAAGGACAAGGTCGCGTGGACGTCAACCGACAAGATGAAGTGGCTTGGTCACTGAATTGTCAGAATTATCACTGACAAATGCCTACAGAAGAGCATAAGACTGTTTCAGATGGAGGGAGACTGTCAACAGATGAGCCATGCCTGGAGCCAGGCGTGATCACCATCCTCAGACATGAGGCACGCATTGAAGAGAGATAATAAATATTATACACTTCGTTCCCTAAAAGTAGATTCAAATCAGTGATTGATCTAAACATTATTACTATTTTGTTTTGTCTGGAGTCGATTGTTGTAATGATATCTACACAGGTCACCAATGAATAAAATTATTCGCCTACAGCCTATATTGAAGTGTGGCCCACGCTCAGACTTTAGTGTTTCTGTGGGCATTTTTTTAAGCACGACGATAGTTATTATGATTGAGCTACTGGGTGGGCCTTGGCTGCATCCAGGAGTCTCCTCCACTCTTGTCGGTCTGCTGCCATTCACCTTAAGTTCCCACCTCCAACGTTGTCGTATGATGTAGTCCATCTATAGCATTTGGGACCTTCTTGGTCTTCATCGTCCATGTGGCATGGAGAGAATAAGGCGTTTTATAGAGTTTTCGTCGTTTATTCTAATTGTATGAACTACCCACCTCAAGCCTCAAGCGCCCAACCTTGATGGAGCTGATTACATTGGGCGCTTCGTAGATGGCATATATATATATTTTTTTATTTATTTCTTAAGTTAGCTTATATTAAAACTAATATAAACTATTATGTACATTTACATCATCTATATATATTTACATTTCCTTACAGTAACTTATACATTTATTTTTAAATTCTTTCAGACACTTTTCATTCTTCATACATTCAGGCATCTCATTATACATTTTTAAACCCTTATATGTACATCAAACAATCTTGCGACTCAGCTCTTTTCAATAATGGTAGTCTTATTTTATCCTTTTGTCTAGTAGCATATTCATGACAATTTTCGTTTAAGACAAATTTATCCTTAAAATATTTTGGTAATTTATCGTGAAAAAATTTATGTATAAATATCAACATATTAAATTTAAGTCTCTTTCTTACAGATAACCATTTTAGCTCCATTTTAACCATAGCTCCCTGTTGTATCGACGAAGCCTTTATTTATTTTTATAGCCTACATTTAAAACTTTCACAACTCTGCAGGTATGAAATTTCTCACAATAAATATTACAAATAGACGGAAAACTTATCAAAAAAATAAGTCAACAAGGACGATATTAATGTATACAGTTAACAAGTACTGCGATAGACGTTTTTACAATATGTGAAGCCTCGCTATGTTTATTATTATCTGTGTCCTGTAGATAAAATAGAACCAGACTCTTCATAGTTTAGTGGTAATTTTTTATATGTTTTTATTTTATTAATTTTTGTTTTTAATATTGTATAAAATTGTAAGATTCAATATCTCAAACTGAATGGTTTGGGTAGGTAGGAAGAAGTTGCCTTAATTCAATATACCCGCCCTTATGCGTATATAAATTGTATATGTATATAAAGTGTGAAATAAATTTAAAAACCCGGGACGAGTGTTTTCGACTCGATGGCAAATCTTAAATAAAAATTTATGCTTGTAAGTGAAAATTCTTGATGGAAGTTCATTGTAATTCATTATATAAATAAAAGACGAGTGATACTTTAATCCACAAATTTGGAATATCCAGTGACCGGTTTCATCGCTTTCGCGACATCTTCGAGACTGGTATCTTTATTAAGGAGTTCAATGTATGTATACAAAACAGTGGTAAGAATAGGTAATTCAAAATCATATGAAAGTAAATTAAATAAAGGATGGGACACAAAAAATAAAATACTGAAATTCATTAAAATAGCTTAACCCGAAAAAAAATCGATAATGATCCTTAAGATAAAAATAACTTTATTTTATTTACTTTCATATGATTTTGAATTATCTATCCTTACCTCTGTTTTGTATAAATACATTGAACTCCTTAATAAAGATACCAGTCTCGAAGATGTCGCGAAAGCGATGAAACGGTTACTGGATATTCCAAATCCGTGGATCAAAGTATCACTCGTCTTTTATTTATACAATAAATTAAATAAAAATCCTGGGAAAAGAAATCGATTGGAGGTATGTTCGCCTCGTATTGTAATAACGTTTTTGCCTGCCATTCTTGAAGTCCTGGATTCGATTCCTGGAAGGGTGGACATAAAATACTAATTTCAAAGATGGTTCTACACCGTAATATTCCAGTAGGACTCACCTTACCCTTATGTAACAGATGATTGAAATATTGTTCAACAACGTTTGATTATGTCCGAATGCTTGCAGACTGGCTGGATTTTCTCCCTAGGGAGTTGTTCATATTGAAATTTATTTCAACAGAGAGGGAAAAAAAATTGAGAAGGGAATATGGAAGTCTACGCATTTACAGGGCTTATGACCTGTCATTGGCTGGTAAAAGAGCCGAAACATTTATCATGTGGATGTGGATGAGATTCATCCGGCTGAACCAATTCACCTACTAGGCAACGCCTGAAAACAATTTTCTAATTTTTATACTTCTTCTTTTACCAGTTAGTTGATTCAACAATGTTTTAAATATGCCTAAATGTCTAATCATGTCAAATTTTAAAAAAAAAATCCATTCTATCTACAAACATTTGGACATAGTCAAAACATTGTTGACAATATTATAGTCTGAATTTTATATTTTCATGATGTTAAAGTTAAATTCAAGTAGATTTTTTTCTGTGAAAATTTTTTTTTATACAGATCTTGTTCGTAATATGAAATCCGGTCTCAAATTAGGAATATTTTTCAATGAAAAATTATAGAAGAACTAAATTTATTAACTTTTAAAACAGAATCGGCAAGTTTGCAAAAGAAAATGGACATTTAAAAAAAGGTACAAAATCAAAGGCAAGCAGAATCTAGTTCTAACTCTGCCATCATTGGTGTTATATTGACTGTTCTTGGGGCAATAATATTAATTTCATATGTTACGATGCAAAATTGAAATATCCGAGTATCTCATATTTGGAGCACTTTTAAAAAAATAAGGTTTTCCTATTAATTTACTCTAAAATGATGACGTTTGTATTTTTTTAACAAATTACCATAACAATTTTTTTTACATAACTATGTTTTCAAAAATTTTAATATGTGATACCTCAATAAACGATTTGATCAAAATCAATAAGAACTTTTTCCCTGGGCCATTCCACATTCGGTACATCTCCTCTACTTTGAAAAAAAAATTTTTTTTACTTATTTTATGGCCGTTTTAGATGATAATTCAGACGTCTTTTAAATCCTACCTTATGCATTTTTCTATTAAAATAACTTAGTTATAACATTCATACGAGTCGTTGTACATTTCGTTTTATTCGTATTCCGTAGCCTCCAATCACGAACCGCAATCATCTCCATCCACGCCACTGTGACGCCAAGCATCTTTTACTTTATTGCTGTTCGTAACACAGGTCCTTCGGAATAATAAAAAAAATTTGTAGGCAAGTACTGGATTTTACCCCCTAGGAAGTTATCGAGGGCATTTATGAGATTGAAATTGTTTTTTTTTTAATACGCCAATAAAAAGAAAGATCAATATAAATTTCTTAGATTCCTCAACTTTAAGCTTAATTTTCCTACCAAGTCGATTGACTATTAATTGTCATTTTAGAATGACAATTATCGTAGCGAGAATTTTTTCTAAGCGAAGAATTCTTTATAGTACATTTTTTTTATAAAATGGCGAATGGCACACTAGACGCTCCCGATTTAACGCGAATTTTGTACTGTTGTGTCGTCGGTAGACATAATTATTTTATAAAATCTTCAATCGTCAGACTACACCGGCTCGGAAACGAGTTTATACGTTTCGTTTTCCATTGTCAGCTTGTAGTGGCATTTTATCTTCTCTGCCCACGGGGAAAGGGCGTAATGTTTGTGTTTTTTAACGTTAACCATTCTGCTTATCTCCAAACGCTCATATTTATTCCGAAAATTCTTCAGCTCTTTGATTTTTCTTTACCAAATTACGTTTAATTAACGTGTAACATGTAAGCTACTTAACAAACTAGAAAAATATAATTTTCGGTTAGTTCATTTATTTACTATTGCGCGAATTACATTTCGGTTAAAAAAAGTACTTTAATTGGTATTAGGTTAATTATATGAGACAGATGGATGATTTTGTAATACATAATTATGTTGAGAGGAATAATTTCTTTAAATATAACATAAATATCCTTACAATTAAACTAAATAATTAAACCTAGGTCTTAACTTAATTTTTCAAATTACAAAACATTAACTTGTTTTTAATGCAGCAGCAAGGCTTATTACGGTAGTAAAAAAATATTTTCACATCTCACAACATCGTCGAGATTTGCACTGGTCAAAAATTCCAGAGAGAATACAAGCTTTGCTGGACATTTTTCGAATACCTTCATAAAATGGTTCCATTATCTGTTATCTGTATTAGCGAAAATACATGTAAAAAAAATCTACTACTGGGTCAGCATTTGGTTCAGGCAGAGGAGAACTTGTCGAAATCCGGCGCTACCCAAACACTAGATTCGGAAATCGTGCTTTTGCCGTTGCCGGCTCGTCTGCCAGAACCAATTGCCTTCACACTCGCGAATCATTGTCAGTCCTAATTATTTCAGATCTCAACTAAAATCCCATTTCTTTCGTTTATCTCACCTTCAATTTAAAATCAGTAAATATAACATGTAACTTTAGCTTAGTTAGAATGTAAGTTTACGTATATAATTGTAAAGCTCCCTTGAAGTGATTTTCACTAAAATGGCGCTATATAAATCAGCCAAATATTAATATTATTATAACCTCTAAGAGAACATTTTTGAGAAGGAAATTAACATATAAAAGAATCGATCAAATCTGTTGATGTGAAAAGCCAGTTTTATTTCTATTGCTTGGATTTAAAAGGACCAATATCGTTAATCGAAATTTTATTGAAACAAATATTATGTTAAGCATTGTATCATGTTATCATTAACAAATACAAAAGAATATCTATGATGAAGTTTAAAAATATTAATATACCATTTTATTATTAACATTGCCGTTGAGCCCTTCTTGTCAAAATGTTGGCAAAAAAAAAAACTGACATCGGCCCTTAAGACCTAAGACCCAGATTTATTTTTAAAGATTTTGAAGTTAAAATTTGCATTTAATAAAAAAAGCATTTAAAAAATATTTTTTCCACATTACCATCACAAAAGAGGTTCTTTCGTTTGCTTCCCTACGCTCGTTCGCCTGTTCATCAGCCAGAGTCCAGGGTAGGCAACTGACCGGGACAGTATTATAATACGAGTTAATGTCTCTATTACGGAGCCTGTTCTGCCACAAGTGGCGGGGAGTAATAAGCGACTACAGGATTTGCTTTCCTAGAACCAAAACTCGTTTAGAAATGACGAAATAATTATTATATGTCTACCAGCACAAATATACCGGTATCGTAATAAGGAAGTAATAACTCTATTACTACAATACGAATAACTGATTTGTAGAAATTTTAACCCTTTTATTTGCAGGCAATAGTTTAAACAAATTACGCAAGCAAAATGAAAGGAACAAACAGAAAACTATTTTGCGTATTATTTACATTGTACGAGTAGACATACAAAAATGCAACTACTTTTTAAAATTTTATGGATAATTCATAATTTTACTTTTACTCATAATTAATATCATACAATTAGAAATAGTAAATAACTCAAAATTCACTTTAGCAGATAGTAAAATACTAATAATTCCATTTAAGTGCTCTATACATTCATAGTCTTTTAGAATTATGTTTAATTCTTATTCCTCTTATTTTAATGTGCTGAATTTTTCATTAGAAAAATATCATTAAATTAAATTCAACAAGATTTCTATCGGATATTTGTTGTATTTTTTTTTTTATATGAAAAATGTAAAAATTCTAATTTTCTGTGATGTTAAACGGCTATTTCATTTCTTAAATATTTTATACATAAATTAAAAATAACATTCAGTATTTGTTGCATATTTTTTATTATTTTTAGCAGTCCTGTTAGCAAGCAGCGAGGATGATTTGCAACAAATAGTCTCTAGAATGCATTTGTAGAGGAAGGATGAAAGCCGAGTAAACGCGGTTGAAATGCTATCTCCTAAGAGACCGTCTATCGTCTATCGTCGACCGCCTATAGACTATCGTCTAAACGAATGTGTGGGAAATCAATGTATGACAGGATTACGAATGATGAAATTAGGCGAGAGTGTAAATCTGATTCAAGTACAATTGATAAGATTAGGAAAAGGTCTCTGAGATGGTTTGGTCACGTAGAACGAATGGATGACGAAATAATGGTAAAACAGGTGTATATAGCGAGAATGAATGGTAATGTGGGACAAGGACGACTGAGGAAGACGTGGCATGATCAGATAAACCAAAATCTTAAGTCTGGTCATGTCAAAAGCAGACAGAACCGAAGGGCATGTATGACAAGATGTATGAATGTGGAAGAAGCTAGGAATATATGCCACAATGGACGTGTGTGGCGGTCCATTCTATCTGCCTACCCCTACGGGGAAATGGCGTGATGGTAGTAGTAGAAATAATTTCCAAAGTAAAAAAGTTAAGTAGGTACTAGGTACTCAATTCGCTCCGATATTATCATGTTTTGGTAAAAAGCCTCACTACAGACAAGAAAACTTAATTCATTCATAATTTAAACTAATTTATGAAGAATTATATCATGTTGCTGAAACATTTACTTGTTTTTTTTTTTAATACGGGTAAAATTCTTGTTTTATTTAAACATATAAAAATCTTAAATGATACTATTAATGTAAATTATTTTAGCATAAGAATATCTTATATAATTTACTTGAATATTTTTTTAAAACTTTAAATAAATAAAATTTACTTTAATACCATTATTTTTCTTGAATATCACCAAAATATATTTTTGAATCTGTTAAAAAATATTTTTTTTAAATTATTAATTTATACATTCCATAAAAAAGCGTTTGTATTTACACTCATTTGCATAATGTAAATGCTGTTTATTTATAAAAACATTTCTTCATAGTACCTACCTAATTACAAAAAATATGTATTATTTTTATTTATGAAAAGACACATTTTACAAAAAAATAATATCGTATCCCTAACTCTATAAGGACAAGAGCCCTGTATTAAGTAGGAACACAACCAAATAGAAAATAGAAGCATTGCAATTTTTTCCCAAGTTTAACTCAAAAATTCTTAAATTCTATTTCAGTCCTTAGAATTATGGTTTTCGTTCAATGTGTTTTACTTATAGGTATTTTTAGAAGGAATACTGATTTATTCTATCCACCTCGTGGTTTAATGTTAGGAATGTTTTTCCTAAACTATATGAACAATACAATTATTAAAATACTTCGCATTGCGAAAGCACATTTTTTCTGGAAGAAAGTAAAATTCTTCGATACAAAGAACATATCTCCGTCTCTGAGTTTTATGCCTCGGAATAAAACGTGAAAATATTGTGCGTGTTAATGGCAGGATTCTGGTCTTTGTCGGCGAAATATCCTCAGAATCTAACGATCTTCGGAGATTCATAATGTCTCAATACAGCGCACGTGTGAAGCACTGAGGCGATAAGCCGTGGAAACGGCGAGGAATCAAACCAGTTTCATTATTTCCTAAGAAAAGGTTGTGTTATATGGATGTACATAATACGTAAAAGTTGCTGTTCCTCAAGGTTTAAACTTACTGATGGTCAAAATAATTCAGATTTGTAATTCTTATTAGCAGAATAAAATTTATAAAAAGGTATAATTTTTTAGCGGCTTCGCTCGCGCGGTATTAGGGATAAATTCGTTTTATCGTTTTACAATAAGAATTCTTCCCACGAAACAATATATATTTCTTGTGATCAAAAGTAGCCTGTTTTAACAGCCGGTCCTCCAACTATCGCTATGCAAAAATACTACGATCCGTCGTTAGTCTTTGGCGACGTAGCATCGTTATTCTGTTTAAATATTAATTTATTTTTCCGAACGGAGAAATATTTTTTTCGATATAAAAAGTAGCATATGACACTTTTAAGACTTTCGGCTATCCTTTTGCAAAAAAATACGTCGATCGGTTGCTCCGTTGCGACGCAATGTAAATGAAACCCAAACAAACAGACAAAAACACTTTCTTATTTTTAAGATCATGTACGAGTATGTATAATGTATAATGTACTCGTATTGATGTATTTAATTATGTCGATTTTTAGATCCTTTTTCGTATTATCAATTGCAATGCACTTTTCCCGATGGGAAAAAAGTACAAAACAATTTTTATTGGCTTTTTACATACTATTTATTATATGTAATTACATACTCTTTACTATATGTAAGTAGTCCAGAGCTTACTTCTTCTACTCCTTGACTATGGGGGTGTATGTTATCCAGATGCTATCTCTAAATTTAATTTCTAATTTTTACTTGATAAGTTAGAACGATTGCAGAATGTTTGTATTCGCTATATCTTTGATCTTCGCAAATTCGACGACATAACTAAATATCTCATTTCGACATAACGAAACATTCACATTCTATGACTTCTTCACAAGTTTTTAAATAATCCCACTTTGCCCGTTTATCTGAGAGAGCTCTTCCAACCTCTATCACAACACTGATTATCTCTTCGTTCTAGTATCGAGAGAACCCTTTTAATAGCCTTTCATCGCTCTAATTTTCTTGCCTCCTCTTTCACAGTAGTAGCTGCTCGATTCTGGAATAATCTACCCAATAATGTTACAGACGCCCCTTCTTTATTTACATTTAAGTCAAGATTTAAATATTTAAGTTGTTCATTTATCCTCCTTCCATCCCTTCTCTCTTCATAGTAAAGTGTTATTATTTCTTTTTTTTTTATTTCCTAATCTTTGTTTTAAATTATGTATAAAATTGTTAGATTCAATATGTCCATGCACTTGTAATTTTCTCAAACTGAACGGTTTGAGAAAATTAAGAAAAAAATAAAATTAAGGCCTGAAGGCAATAATGAGGGCAATAATTATTTATTTTACAGAAACAAACAGTCGACAATGATATAATAATATTAAAAAAATCAGATTTAATGAGAGACCAGCAAAGTTTCTAGATAAAAATCATACATATTAAATTGTGGTACAAAAAAAGGGTGTGTTTATATGTATTTCATATATTCATTCATTATTATTTTTCCGCAACCAATGGTGCATAGGGCACTGCATTGGTACACCAATCGCAGCGTATCTCTTTTTGTTACAAGAAGGTAAGATGTTCAGTCTTACGCTTCAGGTACCAGTCTAGGGACTATGAAATATTCTAGTGTGAAAACACCCTTTTTAAATAAATATTTCATATCTACCCCGTCGGAAATCGAACTCGAGACCTCTTGCATGGTAGGCATTTGCTCTGACCATTACACCACGAAGCTGACATGTGTATTATGTGTATTTATATGAGTGTAAGTGTAGAGTGTGTGTATGTGTGTATTTGGGCGGGAGTAAGTTTTCAGGTGTGAGTAAGTGTGGGCATCATTAAATAGCAAGTGGAATCAGAAAGAATGAGTCCTAATTTATTTTTAAATAAATTAAGAGGCGCGCTAAAAATATAAATAAATGAAAAAAATGCATCGTAGTTAAAGCAAGAACGATAGAGGAAAGAGTGTTGTGCATAGTTAGTTCTACAGACTGGCAGATGGAATAAATACTTATTTCTTGTCAAGCGAAAGGGGATATTAAGATCAATTTTGGAGAATAGGTTAAAGGGTCTACTTTATTATTTAATAACTTATATAAATAGCGTTATTCAGATGTAGTGCGTCTATTTTCAAAGGTAAAAAATCCATTTAGTTTAGCAGATTGGCTGTAAGTGCATAGCGTTTTTTTGTTTTTATAATCTAGGTATTTAAAAATTTTCGTTAAACATTTTCAATCCTTTCTATGTTTGTTATGTATTGTGGACTCCACACAACAGATGCAAACTCCAAGTTACTGCGTACAAAAGTGTTGTAAAAAGTTATGCCCGCCCTAATATGTATATAAATTGTAAATGTATATAAAGTATTAAATAAATAAATAAATAGTAAGGAACTTAATATTTCAACTAAATTAAGCTGTTAAAGCAACATCAAACCCAACAAGTTGAATTTGTAAGTCGGTAACAGCAATTCAGTGGAATTCAAACCGAAGATCCTTCATGGAAACAAGTTTTATAATGCACGAAATCAACATCGTATTATGCTCCACTATAATTTTGTGGTTTTGAATTTACTGATTGATAGTAAAAAATAAAATAAACTGCAAGGCTAACGCATTAAGAATGATTCCGAACGACAAAATGTAGTATGAAAACGATTTCAAATTCTCACAATAGATATTGTCTCTAAGTTATCAAATTATAGGCGTGAAATTGTTCTACAAATTCACTGTGGATCTTTTGGTTGTATTATTTATTGAATCAAAATTTACATCCTGGAATAATATGATTAATTGATTAAATAAAACACTTTATTATGAGACAACTTAAATTTATTTAAGAGTACAGTTTCATAGCAAAGTACTGATCTTTCTTATTACGGATGTATTTTTAAAATAAACATTTTTAAATATAAAATAAAGTGTACTGAGAGGGGTGAACTATTAATTAATTCTGTAAATTTATAATAATATTTTACATCTGTATATAAAAAAAGATATCCTTTCCGAAACTATACAGCAATACTCCAAAATAAATTCAGGTGTTTTCATAACAACGCGTTTTATTAAATGAATTATTTTCGTTATCGTTAATAATGTGCTTGGAAAGTAAATTTTTTATTTTACATTATATTTTATACTTATTCAGTCGGCCTCGTGGTGTAATGGTCAGCGCGTTTGCCTACCGTAAGAGGTCTTGGTTTCGATTGCCGACATGGTTGATATGAAATGTTTATTTAAAAGTGTGTTTTAACAACTAGAATATTTCACAGTCCCTGGACTGGTACCTGAAGCGTAAGACAGAACATCTTACCTTCATGTAACAAAAAAAAAGATCAGGATACACTGCGATTGGTGTACGAATGCAGTGCCCTATGCACCATTAGGTGCGGAAAGAGAATGATGATGATACTTATTTACACTAATACCAGTACATAATAATTTACACTTATTACGCCCGGTAATAACTGTTGGTTAATGTGTAATAAGTTATTTAAATTTGCTTTTTAATTCTATCATTTTTCTTATATCCATATTTTTTTTTTACTATGCAAAGTTTCACTTTTTTTTTGCTTTTTTTATTTTGCATTGCAGCATGCTTTTTTTTATTCTACATGTAAACAAAAAAAAAATTGTTTATTTTTAAAATTATTACTCACTATGTTTTCCAAATGAAGAGATCAACCTCATCCAACAACAAAAATACAACAAATAGTCAACAATATATTCTCCTTCATTATGTTACAACAAATTAGCCAATAATTCATAGCATTATCACCGTATTCTGCGCAAATGTCGTGGGAACCTTTGGCAGCTTTATTCCGCGAATTGAACGCGAACAAGGGTGTCGAAAATGCTAACTTGTGTCTACTTGACATTCCATTTTGAAGGCTTGTAATAAAAAAAAATATCGAGCGAAAAATATTTTTTCGAATTACGTATTATTCAGGTTGTTCTTTAAAACCTGTCACATCCGAAACCACGATGATCAGTATGGGAAAGAAGACATATTAGCATGTTGAAAAAATATTTAGAATGAAGAAAATTTTTAAAAATAAAATATTTAAAAAAACAAATGGTTGCTGACTGCTGCACGGGAGAAGCGAAGCGGGCATGGCCGCGCGGTTGACAGTGTATCAGACTTCTCCCTCCCTTCTCCTCGTTTCTCCCCTGCAGAAGGAAGAAACCAGTGGTTTTCTTTGATATTTTATTTTTGTAAATTTTATTCTTTGTAAAAAAATATTTTAATGTGCCAATATGTCTTTTTGTGTATATTTTTAAGTTTCGTAAAAACGGACACAACTTATGTTAACATCCAATAATAATGTGAAAGATACTAGAAATGTGTAATTCCTTCTTCTCTGCCTACCCTTACGCGACAACAGGGGCGAATCGTCAAAATAAGCTAGTATGCACAGCTTACCATAATATTTGACTTTCGATAATGTTTCATAGCAAATATGTTTATGCGAAAATAAATAAAAATAATTGCTCATTTATTATAAATCAACACCACCGTCAAAAAAATTGCGCCCAGCGCACAGCCCGTTCTCAGTGAATTATGAAACCAACCGATTACCCCAGCTTATTACTCCATACAAAAAAGTACACTATATTTTACATCTTTAACCTGAGTCAGCTTTTTTAGTACTAAAACAAACTTGCAGATTACAAATATAATTTGAAGATTCTCTATTTGGAAACTAGTATTTCGCACATTATTTTCAAATGACTATTTTTCTTTCATATGATACCGTTAACATATTCTGTATCACATAGGACATGTGGCGTTTGCTTCGCAGTGGCCAAGGAATCGGCCAGTGCTCAGTGTTGACAGTTACTGCTGAATATCATTGTAGTATTTGTTAATAAACTTTTGTATAAGTGTTATTGTATTAAAATAGTGTAGAATAAAACTACGTATATTACGTGATTAATACTAATTGTTGTTCAAGTTGATTTTCACAAAATCACAGAAAAAGAATTGTCATTTATAATTATATTACTTTCATAATATGTTAATACAAATTAATGATCATTTTTGGTAGATTAGCTATAAAATAAATCACCGCTTGCCACTGCGCGACAATGCAATGGTGTGACGGTAGCAGTAGTAAAACTTGTTTTTCGTTGTTTACTTTATTATTATTATTATTACCTCTTAGACATTTTACAATAAATAAATACCCCATCATGTCTTGCAGCTACAAAGCGCATGAACGATTGGGATTCTAGTTCGTCGTTTCCAATTACGATATTAAATTTAAACCTTCCTTCACATTATTTTTTATTTTGACAATGAAGTTTAGTATTGGAGAAGGTCTAATTTAACAAAGGTGAATAAACGACAGCAATAAATCTTCATCTTTATTAGTTCATACGCTCGTAGTGACAGTCAAGGGGAGTTGGAAAAATTCTCAGAAATTCCTCATCTACAGTCCCTACCTTTTACGTCGGGAACACTATAAGCAACCATATTTTTTATATTAAAAAAAACACCTCAGAGTAATAACACGCTAGCGCTTATGGAACCGCTCATACGGACAAAAACCATTCTATAATTATCAATCACGACATCGAAAGTAGGTTAAATGCTGTCAAAATGCAATCTCTCTGGCGAATGAGTGGTAGAACGATGTATGATACGTGCTTAAATGTCGAGATTAGTGAACTATGTAAGGCCAAGACAAGCATTATGAACTGAGTTGTGGTCCTGTGGCTAGTACCTCGGTCTCACGGATCAAAGGCCGTGGCTCGAACCCCACTCTACCCTAACTTGATTTCCATTTTCTAATGGTGAATTATTAAATTAATATTTATTTACTTATTAAACAATAATAACCCGTTGAAATTGACCCTCAAAATTAAATATTTGGGTAAATTTTAAGAATGCAAAATTTCTTTTTACTGTTAATGCTGTTAAAAAAATAAATTTTCAACAGAATCAACAAAGGGGTGAAGACGTGGGCATCTAATCGGAATTGCAGATCCAACAATATTTCGAGTATGTCCAAATGCTTGCTGACTGGCTGGATTTTCTCCCAATGGAGTTGGTTTTTTATATTTAATTTTGTTGCAACATAGAAGTAAAACATTTTTGAGAAGGAAATATGGAAGTCTAGGCATTTTCGGGACTAATGACCTGTCATTGGCTGGTTTAAGTGGCCAGGTGCCTGCTGAGGCAAAAGCTTTCTTCAGTCAAGAAAGAATTAAGTAATACTAAACATAATAGTTTTAATAACTTGTACTTATCCAAATTAATCACACATCAATATCCAGAAAAAACATTGATATTAGAAAAATAATATTTAACAAAATAATAGTAATCATAACAACAAATATGTCCACTGGGTATTGGACTATGCGTGCCTACCGCATTGTGGCACGTGGCTCTATAAATAAGCCGTCTGCCGATAAATCTTGTTGCGCAGTGCGCAGTGCGACAGGCGCACTCATCTGCGCATGTTAACGCCTCATCAAAAGCGCAAGTCTTCATGAAAGTGAAACGGAAAATGATGGATAGGAAGAATCTGCACAATATGTACATACGAATAGGTAATCACTACGATGGAAACCCTTGTAACATGATAATTTTGTTTAAGAAATGGTATGTGCTTAGAGGTTCTAAAATTATATGAAAAAAAATCTAGTTCAGCAGTGTAAACTTTGCAGGCTTTTCTCAAAAGACCGGGGTTATTAAACTGAACAGTGTCAAATTTACTTTATACATAATATGTGTAGACAGAGGTGTGGTGATAATATAATATTTTTTGTAATGTCTACTTTGTATTCTACCAAAATGGTGAATTTAATGACAAATTATTTGAATTTATTTCAACACAGAGGGAAAACATTTTAGAGAAGGGAATATGGAAGTCTAGGCATTTACAGGGCTTATGACCTATCATTGGCTGGTTTTAGTGGAAATCCAGCCAGTCTGCAAGTATTTGGACATACTCAAACATTGTTGAAAAAATTATTTGTTTTTAATATTGTTGATTCCCTTTCGTGCTGCTGCGGATATCCTAATCAGTCTTCTAAACACATCCTGTGGTCTTTTACCTCTCCCTCTCACTATGATTACCGAACGAAGCTTCTCGCTACTATCCGTGGCCATGTTATAGGTCCTGTTGGATAAACGGATCTGGTGGCTTCTAAAAAGAATTTTAAGGCTTTTAAAAAGTGTTTGTAATCATTTCGGTAAATTGATGATGACCAATCAGTTTTATCCCAGTCTGCGAATAATTCACTTCCCTTTTTTTTCAATCCAATGAAGTGCATATTATATTCTTCTGGATTACCTTCTTTTAACACAAAGATTCTAAGGCTACCAGATTACAGAGAGCTCATTCGGGCAGCTTTTCTAGTTCAACAACGAGTAACTTTTCCGTGTATGTGGGCACTGCCAAGGAGACTTATGTCCTCAGATGCGGTGTGAAAAGCAAGCTACTTAAATGTGGACTACATCCGCTTTATTTAATATGTAATATAAAAGCATACCACCCAGTTAGCTGGGTGGCAGCCAAATTATTTACTTAAAAATCTTATATTATGTTTGAATCGTTAATTTGATCATAAATCTGATTTAATAAAATTTTTGTAAACTAAATATCTGTGGCATTATTAAGATAAACAGGGGTATATAAGTAAAAAAGTCATTTTATTGCTCCCTGGTTAGAAGTCGTTTAGAATTTATTTCTCCAGTCTGGTCGCCCCATTATCGCGTACATTCTGATTCACTCGAGCGCGTCCAGAAGAAATTTCTAAAATATATTAATTTTAAACATCATATTACAGCTGCTTTGTTTAATTATAATCAATGGTTGTCTTCAGCAAATCTTTTAAGACTTTCTGATAGAAGAATCCTAACTGACCTAATATTACTTTTTAAGGTGATTAACTCATTAATTGACTGTCCAGATTTGCTAGAGTTGGTGTGTTTCCGTGTACCTGGTCGACATACCCGCCACAGATTTCCTTTTTGTTCTGCAAGTTCTAGAACCAACTATCAAATGCACTCGCCTATCCCTAGGCTCCATAGATATGGCAATCAGTATGAGGACAAGGCTGATATATTTGGTTCTGGACTTGATAGTTATAAAACGAGTCTGATTTATTTTTTTCTCTCGCAATATTATTCTTAAACTTTTCTTTATATTTAAAAATGTTTTTCCTTTTTTTGTTTTTTCATAGTTATGTATTTATTTCGTTAATATTTTTGGTTGCTTATATGTATTTACCTACATGTTACTATTGTTATAGTTATGCAATTTTATAATTTTTTGCTATGTTTTTATATATGTATTTTTTTTTTCATATTTATGTTCAATATATGTTAAAGGCAATTTGTGCCGTTTATGTAAGATAAATAAATAAATAAAATTAAGAAAATGAGCTAAGTATGCAGTTCCAATCTATAGGGCCTACGGAAGGTTGGCTAAAGAAATACAAATTAGTAAAAAAAAAACAAATTCAATATTTCAATTATAAAATTGTTTAATGTTATAATGTATATATTTTTCAAATACACAATTAAATAATAAAAAAAAGTACTAGTGATTTGTACGAAAATTGCCATTAACACGTTGGAAAAAAAATATGAGAAGAAACACGAATGAATTTTACAGCTTCACGAATTAAAAAAAAATAAACATTAGCTTTCTTATGATACATTCTTAATCTTATTCTTAGTGGTGGGGGTCAGTACTATGCAAGCTCCTGACGCCACTGTGACCTGTGAAGCTCTATTGTGACGGGTCTTTGTGAATAGTTCTCGCCCTCCAAGCCCAGGTCTATAAAGAGCATGGATACTGTGTGAAAGGCGAGAGTTTACATTTTGCTAAATCTCCCTCTCCAAGCCCAGATCCGCAAAGTATCGGGCTATTAGGTAAGGGGCGAGCTCTTTAACATCCTCAAGTTTAACCAGTGGTCCCGTTAGGATGAGGCTTCTTTTATAATGTAAAGCATCACATTTATACATAATGTGTATGGGTGTTTCCTCATCTGCACAGCAGAACCTACATCTAGAAGTTTCGGAAAGGTTCATTCTAGCAAATTTCTGTTTGTTCAATCTGCAGTGCCCTATAAGGGCTCTAGTGATACAAACACAAATATTTAAATTTCGGTGGTCATTTTTTACGAGTTGTTTTATATCTAACTATTAGAAAATAATAACCATATCGTGGTAGATTGGGGTTCAAACCTCGGACCTCTGATCCTGAATACGCAACACTAGCCACGGAATCATAATTTAGCTCTTAATTTTTAAAATTTAGTTTACCCATTTAAAATTTTAAAAAAGGACAAAATTTATTTTTTATTAATCAATATATTTCATAAATGGTACATGTTTTTTTATTCTAGACAAATCTTCTTTCATACATCTAGTAAATGTTATAACTGTAACTCTTTTTAAAAAGGTACTTACTCTTGTGATTGGAGAGTGACTTACACTGTTATAGTTATTTATTTATTAGAATTTATATAATTTTGAATATACGAGTAAATGAGGAAAAAAGAATAACTTATAGGATATAAAAGTAAAAACAGGAAATAATAATACATTCATACTAATTACAATTAAATACAGTTTTTACACTTGTTAAAAAAAAATATACTTAGAATTTATTTATTGAAACGAGTATGTTAGTTTTAAGAGTTTTTAGTAAATTGAGGAGATTTTTGTAATTTTTGACACCTTTGAAGACAAGGCTATATCGACCATGACTTGTGTGGAATTTAGGGATTTTAATATTATTTTGGTATCTGAGTGACTGATTCAACTCAAATTCTTTTATTTTTTCTTCTTTATAAATCTGTATAGTGGAATTTATTTTATAAATAGTGTCTACTGTATGAACTTTCAATAATTTAAATAGAATTTCCGTACTGAATATTGAGGGGTTCTTTAAAATTACATTAATAATTATATTTGTATCTACTATTTTAAGAGCGTTTAATATATTGGCATAAGTTTAAGAATTGAAGAATTAAATAATTAAAGAATTAAATTAATGAATTCATAAATTAAACCGGGTTGTTGTCCCGTGGATAGTGTCTCAGACTCACGGACTAAAGGTCCGTGGTTCGAATCCCACTCTACCCCAACTTGATTCCATTTTCCAATAGTGAGTTATTTACAACTCGTTGAAAATTGCCCTCAAAATGAAATATTCGGGTTAATCATAAAAACGCAAATATTTCTTTTTACTGTTTTTTTTTTTTTTTTATTAGTGAGAAATATTAAACGATTCCCTTACACATTTGCACAATCAGCGAATAGGGACTTGTATCTCTTTACCTTAACGCCACAGATATTACGTGTTATATTTTAACCCTACCTCCATTATCCTCTTTATTTGCATCCCCGTCCTAATGCCTTTTCGTATTTCTTTTTTTTAAATCAACAATATTTTATGTTTGTCCAAATTTTTATTGACAAGGTCTGGTGCTTACCCCCCAGGGCTTATGAGGGCTGGTGCAAGAAGCCACTTTGGGTGGATGAATTAAAGATATGGATAGATGGACGTTCAAACATGAACAGAGTGGTGAAAGTGTGTAAAGTGGCTACTAACACAAGCCAATGACGGGTTAAAATCCCTGGACTTTCATATTTCCTTCTTAAAAGTGTCCTCCATCTCAATTGCTATGTTTTTTCTTATTTCATTATATAACCATTTTATTTCCTGTTAAGGAAACCTGTTATGGATTCTAAGCCCATGCAACATTTCTTAACTGTTGCTGAACTGAATAAATACTCCTATGTAGAAATGTTCTTTTCCACACAAAATAAAATATAACAAAATAAACTGTTATTTAAAAAAATATCAACATATTATGGTCCACCGTGGTCGATGTCGGCCTCGTGGTGTAATGGTTAGCGTATTTGCCTACCATCAAGAGGTTTCGGGCTTGGTTCCCGACAGGGTTAATATGAAATATTTATTCAATAGAGTGTTTTCACTCTAAAATATTTCATAGTCCCTGGGCTGGTACCTAAAGCGTAAGACTTATCATCTTACAACAAAAATGATCAAAATACGCTGCGATTGGTGTACCAATGCAGTGCCCTATGCACCATTAGGTGCGGATAAGGAATGATGATGATGGTCCACCGATAAATTTTCAAAAATATTTTTCCTTTTTGTGATACCTCATTTTATGTAATCAAACTTTTTTTTTATTTTCCGGAAAAAGCGCAATTTCAAATAGCGATTTAAAAAATCAATGGTGCGTTGAAGTCATAGACAATCCGCGTAATCCATAGACAATTGTCTTAATCTATAGAGGCCGTGCCGCTTTGAGGCATTGGGAGGAAGTAGGTAGTGAACCGTGACATTTTTTTAAAGGACGTGTTATAATATTTCATTCGAAACGACCTTCAGATGTCAGTTGAATTACAGAATAAGGAAAATGGTGTGGATTTGTTTAGCGAACCATTCCGTCAATAAATGAATACTGCAGACAAGTAAATTAGCTAAAGTACAACCCGCTTGGACAAAAAAGTTACAAATTTATTTATTTGGCTTTGACGCATTTTTATGCAAACGGCTCTAATTAACGGCAAAATGTATGATTAAAAAACCAAAAAAATACAATACTTTTTTTCAAATCAACACGCCTCATTTTCATCATTTAGTATGAAGTAATTTTTTATTTGTTAATTTTTCCATACATTGACATCGAATTTCAATGATAAAAATATACTTTAAAAAATTCGTCTTAAAATTAAGCTATACCGTAATTTGGGATCTAAGCATGGGCCATTCCTTTTATTTTTTATTTTTTAAAATTCATTTTACAGAAACAAACATGCAACAATGATATAATAACATAAAAAAGATTCGGTTTAAATACAGACCAGGGGCCTTATGCTGGACTCATTCGTCTTTACAATCGTATGCCACTTCCGTAATTCGATGAGTGACAGCATTCTTGAACCACCCATACGAATGCAGTCCACTGAAAACCAATCGACTTTATCTGGAGTGCCACAAAGCACTTGACATTGACAACCAAATGCGACATCGCAACTTCAGCTGTCAAACTTCCTTCTTGTAATAAGCTCGGCATTCATGTTTGCATGACGAGTAGGTATTTTTGTTGTATTTTAACTTAAAATTCGCAACTCTGATCAATGTTATGGCCGTATCATTAAATGTGAAACAAATATAACCGTACTTGTTTTCAATCCATTATCAAATAAAGTTTCACTAGAAACATGATTTTGAAATAATATTATCGCTCATCAATGTCAAAATACGTATTTGAGATATATATTATACAATATGTTTTTAAAATCCATTAAATATATATAAAATATTTCTAATAACATCTAGATGTGTGTTATGTCAAAGGCAAATAATAAATCTTAATGTTGCAGTGTCTCAGTAAAACGTTATCAATTATTTTTTTCATAATATTCCATACACAAAATATTCAACGGAAGAAGTCTGACAAGAAACAATAAAGGTTTACGTATGACAGGAGAGCCATAGATAAATACGGATTAGTTAGTGTTGCCACTTTCTCATTCGTCTTTGTAATTAAATTGTCGGAGGGTTTTCAAGGTAGCCTCCGTGGTGTTGATGGATTAGCTTTCCTCGCTCTCAGGAAATATGGGTTCGATTACTGGTTAGATTACAATAATGAAGATGTGGTTATTCTAAAATCTGGATAGTGGGCTGTAATTCATTACTATATTGCTTGCCTACCACATACCGCATCTGAGTACTTTAATCTCATTGTCGCGTCGGTGCCCTCATACAAGGAAAATTATCGTTGCCGATCAAGAAAAGTTACCCGAAGGAGCTCTCTGTAATCTGGTAGCCTCGGCATATTTGTGCCGAAAGAAGGTAATCAAGAAGTACAGAGGGAAGTGAATTTTTCAGTCACTGGGACTTAATTCATTGGACATGATTAATTCGCCGAAATGATTACGAAACTTTTTGAAAGTCTTGAAATTATCTATATAGGATAGGGCCTTTAAAAAAGCAACGGATAATTTCATTGCTATAGTTATAATCTAGCCTCTTAGACTGTTATAAATTCAATTAGCGGTTCAAATATTTATTATCTTATTACATTTACAAGTATGTATTTATATGGGAAATCTATAAATTACAAGAATACTTCTTATAAGAAATACATTTCTACGAGTATGTCCTTTGAGCTCGTCCTATGTTAGAGTTTTAAAAAAACTATTTTTGCTTATCGGCCTCGTGATGTAATAGTCAGCGCGTTTGCCTAGCATGCAAGAGGTCTTGGACTCGATTACCGACATATGTGATATGAAATATTTATTTAAAAGGCTGTTCACACTAGAATATTTCATAGTCCCTGGACTGGTAGCTGAAGCATAAGACTGATCATTTTAACATCATGTAACAAAAAGTGTTTAAGATACACTGGGATTGGTGTACCAATGCAGTGCCCAATGCACCATTAGATGTGGAAAGGGAATGATGATGATGATTCTTATGTCCGCCTTGCTGTCAAATGGTCAGCGCGTTTGTCTACACAGCAGTAAGTCTCGGATTAGATTCCCGACATGTTTACATTTGGTATTTATTCTTAAAGTTTTGAATTTAAAAAAACATTTGCAGGCCTTGCCAAGTATGTAAGTCAAATAATTGAATCAAATTAATCTAACCCGCATCAATAAATTTATCAGCTTTTTAATGAATGAACTGAAGAAATATAGGCAGAATGGTAAATGTTATACAGAGTGTAGTATGACTGCTTAAACCAGCCGATGAGAGGTCATACCCGCTGTAAATGTCTAGACTTCCATATTCTTTTCTAGAGATGCAAGGCGGTAAAATTACCCCGGTATTTTACGGGAATTTCACCAGATTTTGGTGAAATACGGTATTTTACGGTGATTCTCGGTAAAAAACGAATATGACGTACTAATTTTTTTTTTTTGAAGATATAACAAACACGAGTAGTTTTGCTTTATGACACCTTACATGACAGTGAAAACCAGATTTAGATCCATCTTGTGGTAGTCAAGATTTATTAGGTATTCAGGTCGTTCAAGGTCATGCGGTGTGTATTTTATTTATTTTTTTATTAAAAAGGTTATTATGTTTTGAAACTTAACAGGATCGGTGGACATAAGGTCCTTAGTAAAACCTTAAGTTTGTGACCTTGAACGACCACCGCACGTGCCGCGATTTTGAAGAAATGGTGCTTAAAATCAGTTTGTTGTGTATAATTAGGTCCCTGTAGATTTTATAGAAAAGAATATATGGAAAAGTCTGAGAAAATTAAATTTACTTAAAAACCGTAATTATTTTTTTTTTTTTTCGTCGGACTAATACTTTCTAAAATACACGTTTGAACATGTAACACATTTTATCAAAATAGAGGAAAAGCGGTATTTGCACTAACTTTTTACTAATTATTTGATAGTTGACCTATCAAAAGTCATCATCATCATCATCATCATCATCATTCCATGTCCGCTACCTATTTGGAGCATATTGTGTTCACAAAGATGCTCCAGGCATCTCGGTCGGCTGCCAGCACCTGCGCATCTTCACAAGTCAGGTTCGCATCTCGTATTTGTGACATAAACTGCCAAATAAATTAGCAGCGGACGTCTAGGATATCGAGAACTTGATGCCTTGTTAAGCAGACAAACCTGAAGTAGCATTATGTTGTGTAAAATTATTTTTAGATTATAATGTACACTGTTTTAAGTATTTGTAATACCTACCACCTGTATTGTACATTACAGTGTACATTATAAACATAATTTTACCTTCATGTAACAAAAGTGATTAATTTACGCTGCTGTTGGTGTGGATAAATACTAATGCAGTGCCCTATGCAGAAGAGACTAATGATACCTATTTTTTTATTATGTCAGTATAAAAAAACAGTAATACAAAAATATGAAAACAACTTACTAAACTAGTATAACAAATTTTTATTGTATCTGTGGCTGGTACTTTATATTTTTCTAATTCGAGACACTGTATATTTTTATAATTTGTTATTTTAAATTCGAGTGCATGATAAACAAGTTTAGTGCTATATCATATTTAATTTTATTCTCATGTAAAACTTTTCCGCTCAAGCAACCTAATAAAATTGTAATTTTAATTCATACTGATTTATTATTTGAAATAAATAATAAATCAGTATGAATAAAACATTTGAATTTATTTCGTGTGATTGAGGCGAGTCCTCTCAATCTGCGGTCGTGGCTACTAGAGGAGGAAACTTCTCTCACGAGGGCTCCGGGGGGAGTGGGGCACAAGAAGTGTATATATCTCTGTAATAGTGCAGGGGGGGATCTCGGCCGGTGGTCCCTCGTGTGTGGTCGGCCGCGCCCGAGAGCTTCACGCGATCGAATTTTCCTAATCACTCCGAGACACAAATCGGCTGTCCGGCTTTCGTACCGGGCGGGGGAGACGCGAGCCACGGGACACTGGGTGGAGAGTTCGGACAGACGTTGGACATGTCACCCTGCGCCAATACCCGAGCGTGGCGCGACGAACTTGAACCGATGCGAAATAATATCAACTTTCATCATATTATTAGGGCACTGCATTCGTACTCCAATTGCATCGTTTCTAGATCATTTGTTACGTGAGGGCAAGGTGATCGGTCCTACGCTTCAGGTGCCAGTCTAGGAACAATAAAATATTGCAGCGTAGAATCACCGTTAAAACAAATATTTCACGTTTACCCCGCTAGGGATCGAAGGCAGATATAACTTATCTCCACTCGATTTCATTTTTCAGGATAACCTTTCCGTACCCATAGATGAAAATACTCCAGAGTTATATTTCTGTTTTACACACAGAACTGTTCTTTATTCATCTAGACACAAATAATTTTACGTAGGTAGGTATTAGATTTATGCTACTAGCAATTTCGGCCGTAAGCCCTAGTATTCCAGCATTTTGTGTATCAGCTATTTGGCCCTTCGGGCCTCAATTACAAAGTCCTTTGAGCCTCATCTGAGAGGCTAATAATTGTAGTTTTTTCCACCTCTTTGAGATGTTACTGGATGTTTTTTTTTACTTATTACTCCTAATAAACAAAATTTTCAAAATAGTTATGTTCAAATTTAATTTAATACTATTTATGGTAAAATTAATTATTTTACGTATGTGACTTGATAAATCAAAACTTGAAAATCAAATTTGTAAAATTTTTCATTAACTACAAGGAAGTACATTATCTCCAACTTATCACTATTTAAAAACAAAAAAATATTTTTTAATTCAAAAGAGTTTTCGTCGCTGTCCGTGCGTTTAATCCACTTTTAGCGAAATTTATTTCAATTAAGTGCTCAAAAATGTCAATAAAGTTCAAACTGACACTACATTATTAACGTTTTATAAATAATTTATTTTATACCTTTAATATCCTTAATACAATAATTTTGCTATAAACGGTCACCTGACTTTTTGCTACCATAAAGTCTTTAATAATTTATTGAATTCTAGTTTAGGACAAATGAATTCGGTAAGGCATGGAATTACTTTTGTAAAGCGCGGTAGGGCTATTTATTTTCGAAACGGCGCTATGTAACTTATGCACAATAATAATAATTTAATGTAAAAACTTAACTTGGGCAGTTTCAATTGGTTCCGAAATTAGTACTACAATATGTATTTGCAATTTTGAGTTCGCTGCAGTCATATATTTTGCTTTTGTTAATACTTTTGATTTTTACGAGTTGCTCAACATTTTCATATGAAAAGTCGATTTACAGAACTAAAATCGGCAATTTGTGGATTCAATTCGGCAGCCATCACATTCCTAAGTAAAGCCGTGCAGTGACCGTTTTTATAAAAATCGTACTATATTTGCTGATTACAAGATAGAAAGCAAAAATAGCGCCTATTGACATACTGTAACACAGTTCTTAAATCAATCTTAATTTATTATTTATACTTAATTCGCCTGGTGGTTAGCGTGTACTGTGCAAGAGGTCTGGGGATCGATTCCTAACAGGGTAGACCTTAATAATTTCTCACTTTCAACAATTCGATTAACTCTATCAATTTATTGTATTTTTATGTAACTAAAAAATAAATAACAATTCTAATTAAACTATCCATCCCAATTTTTATCGCCATTGGAATAAACTTCAGCGAATTTCTTACCGAGTCCTCTCCTATACCCTCTTCCCTACAAATATACATACTTTTATTTTACTTATGTAACCACACATACGCACCCTCACACAAACATTTACACACGGATTTACTTTCGCACATACGCACACACGAAAACAAACACCGCACACACACAATAAATTATGTAAACTCTCATTTTAAACTACGTATTATTAATGATTATGATAAAATTATAAATAAACTTATCAATGAAACTTCTTGGTTTAGTTTTGCTTTTTATTATTTTGACCAACGAGCGCTTTTCCCACCTTTTAAATAATAAAAGCTTAATTCCAATTTCGGTCCAAAAACTCCTAAAAATGAACTGTTTGACAAACTAGTAGTAAGTATTTATGTTTCTGTCCCCTGTTAAAATACTTATTTGATCTTATCTCCAAAATATGTTAAGAATAGTATAAACACTATAAATGTTATAAACAATTCACCAGTCTTGAAGATGCCTATTTAGGCGAAAGCGCTCGTTGGTCAAAATAATAAAAAGTAAAACTAAACCAAGAAGTTTCATTGAAAAGTTAGTTTATAATTTTATCATAATCATTAACTATGGAGTTTTATCAAAAAATATCAACAAAAAACATCAATATTACGTATTAAACAATGGATATTTTAAATTGGCTCTAGTATTGACAACATATTCATAGTGTTGCGTACCAGCTGTAAAAATCTCAAATAAAATAAAGTAAATAATCAACGTATTAAATATAATAATAATTTTTAAAAATTTTGTTTCAGGTATCAGTTCATTGAACTCTAACAAACACATCCAATTACCGATTTAATGTTTTGATACAAATTTTAAATGAGCTAGTCCTACTGGGTAACGTTGAAATTTTATGAAGACAATTTATCTAGGGTACGATTTGGTTTGTCCATAGGAACATAAATATGCCCGAGCCTGTTATTACGTCCGACATGAATAAGGCTCAGGTCTCAGTATTCTTACGTGTTCATTAAATCCTTCGTCCAGAACAGTAGTTCAAAGTATTCAGTCGCTTTGGGCAAACAGTTTATTATGTATTTCTTCTACGGCTTTTTGTTAACGTCTAATCACCAGTATACTCGTAGCCAGACTCGGCCATAATGTTTGTGGTCAAAACAAGTTCGGAAACCATTTTATTGCTTCAAATGTTGTAATATTAAACTGTAATGTAATACGTGTTCTACCGAATAAACATTTTAATAGTGGACACAATTAACTAAGTTGTTTATCCGACATTGACGGGATGAAATATTCAAAATCATAAAACTTGTAATTTAACATGCACAATACATCTTTATTTATTAATGGACATTGTCCATTTATACAATTCATATGGTATTAATATTACAATATAAGAGTAGTTAAACACATTTAAAAAAAGAAAAGAAACATTGACTAACATAAGGGACATCAAGACAAGATCTGGATTATTTATTTAGTGCTCGTTTAAATCGTTGTAAACTTAAACCAAAAATGTCCAGATCTTGTCTTGAGTTGACAATACGACAAAGAAAGGTCATTGGAGAATTAAGGCCATAGTTTATTCTATGCTGATCGATGAATAGTACTTCATTGTTTCTCAACCTTCGAGTCGGAATATGGAATTTTATTTGTCTTAGTAATGATGGAATATCAATTATACCTTAATTAATATACCTTGATTATATCTTAATGAATGCATACAAATTTACCGTTATTGTAAAATTCAATTCTAGACAATGATCATCTTCATTACCTTTCCGTACCTAATTGTACATAGGGCACTTAATTGGTACACTAATTGCAGCATATCTTTTTTGTTACATGATCGTAAGATAATCAGCCTCATGCTTCAAGTGCCAGTCCAGGGACTATAAAATATTATAATCTAAAAGCACCTTTTATTCCGTGTTATGAATCGAACCCGGGACCTTACGCATGATAGGAAAACGCGCTGACCACTACACCACGGTGAAAACACTCCCTCCAAATACCTCGGTCTTCTTATCGGTTTTGGTCATCATCATCATCAAACCCTTATTTGCATCCGATGGTGCATATGCTACTGCATGGTAAAATTAAATATATTGTATCTTTATCTAAGGATTTTACTCATAGAACAGTATTCTTCATCCGCCCGGACAATGCCAAAAATAGATTTCGCTCATTTCGAATTGGCCTCGCTCATACTAAAAACATATTACAGTCAAACCTGGATAAAAGAGGAACCTCTTTAAAAGAGAGCTGGCTTTAAGGTCCCGTGATTTTATACCTGAAAACGTCCGTAAAAAAGAGCGAAAAAATCTCTATATAAGAGAGTCGTGCTATCTGAACTGACCTTTTTATAAAAGAGTGCCAAAACCGTGACCTCTAAAAAAGAGCGCTTAGTTTGTAGATGTAGCCGCAGCGTCACTGCTTGTGCACGTGAACTTTACCTAATACGTAGATATGTCATATACTTTCGTTTTCTTGTACCTTCCGTACCAATGTACACAGTAGTATATACATTACAGGAATAGGAATTTTAGTTAGTTTGTTTGAAGACCTCTGTAAAAGAAAGCATGGATGTAAGAGAGACCTCTTTATAAGAGTAAAATGTCCTGGTTCCTTGGTCTCCTTATATTTATTTATTTACTTGACAATTGTAGTCTGCATGACTTTACGGGCTGTTTAACCCAACGCGTAATGCAAACTGTAAATATATGGAAGTTAATGTATTAAAAACAGATAGCTTCTAAACTGCAGATAGGCACAGAAAAATAGATCCATAATATCCGCAGAAGCCGTATCCAGCAAGCGAATTGCTATATTGATATCTGAATTCTGACTAGTTATTATAGTTATTGGGAACAAAGTACAAACTGATGTCTTTCAGTAAATTTTGATTATATTATATACTTCCAGAAATCAGCTTACAGAAGTGTTTCCTATGAAAAAATTGAAGACGAGATTCGAGGGTTTTGTAATTCAGCATCCCTGCTAGAAATAATGATGGATTCAATAATGGATAAATATTACTTTCTTTAACTTTCTTTAACTTTCTTTAACTCATATAGTGTCCATGCAGCTCGACTGTGGAATCTTCTCCCATCCACCATCAAAGATGTTACTACATTATCTCTGTTTAAATCACGTCTGAAGAAACATTTCCTTTCTCTTCCTTAATCTCTCCTCCTTTCCTTTTTACTATTTTTTCCTTTTTCCCATTGAGTAATAGTTTTGATTTAAGTTAATTTATAAATAAATACGTTTATTTCTATTTTTATATGTCTTTAGCTTTTTAATCTTTCTTTTCTATTGAATATGTTCTGTAACTTGAATTATAAAAATAAAACTTTAATATTATTGGTTGGTTGGTTGGAAGAAATTACCATTTGGCAATAAGCCCGCCAATGTACAAATAACATTATGTACAAAAAGGTAAATAAATAACATACGAGTATCGCAAAAATCGCTTTTAAACCTTCACGATTTCAAGGATGTGGTTTGATTTTTTTGCTCTAGTTAGGCTCAACATCTTAGCAATGATTGTGTACGTCATAATAAAAATATATTTTTTTAATTTACGTTCACATGATTTTGAATTATCTATCCTTACCTCTGTTTTGTATAAATACATTGAACTCCTTAATTAAGATACCAGTCTCTAGGATATCGCGAAAGCGATGAAACCGGTCACTGGATATTCCAAATTTGTGGATTAAAGTATCACTCGTCTTTTATTTATATAATAAATAACAATGAACTTCCACCAAGAATTTTCACTTACAAACTTAAATGTTTTAAATACATGTATGTTTATGTAAAAATATTTATTTAATTATGTACGTGCTTCCACTTTCCATTATGTTTTATCCCAACTCAACAGAGGGCCCTTGGCCTCATAGAATTTGGGATATGTTTTTATTGTTTTTTTTTTTAATATGTATGAATTTGTATGTTAATAAATAAATAATTAACTAAATTCTCTTTAATTGATTCGGAAGACCTCATTTATTATAAATACTATAATTATAATACTAAATTCGTTTCATGTATATACATAAAAACGAGTATTCGTTGTTACGATAATGAATGAAGTAGGTCATCAAAAAAATGCAATAAAAATAACAACACGAATAGCAAGTATGAAGTAAAAGAAGACATTTAAAAGGAATGAAACGTCATTTGCAAATTCTTTTATCAAAAACATATTATATAAAAACATGTACCAAAAAAGAAATATAAATAAAGAGGTCAGTAATAATTTCAGTCTATTATTTATAAGTTGTACGAATTGAGTTGTTTTTACTGTCTGCAGAGTTAAAATAAATACAAATAAGGTCTAAAATGTCAAAATATACCAATTCTGATGGGTATTACCTACAAAAGCCATGGATAATATTTTTACGAAGGGATATAAAAGTAAAGGAATTCAGTGCTTATGACGTGTCATCAGCTAGTTTAGCTTCCAACTTAATCAAATCATTTAACATACTATGTAACATTGATCATTCTGTCGATGTTTGAACATGCAAATTTCTTCAATTCTTGACACTTTTCGCAGAGCTGCACCTAATACAGGCTTTCTAAAACAATGTTTTGTACGACAAAATATATTAAATTTGTATTTGAAGCACTAACTTTGTGGAAATTCATAATTATAATAATAATAAAACAATTTTATTGTATTATTATTGTGAAAAATGTTTCTTTACCTCTATAGAAAGTATATTTTTGTGTAGTATATAAAAAAAAATTTGTATGAAAAAAAAATCTTTTCTCTGTTTTTGATATCCTATCTTTTTCTGAAATTATTGTATTAAATATTTTTTTGTACCAGATATTATATTATTATGTTATATATACTTTTTGTTAACTAATTTATATTATTTGTTTTTAACATTAATTTGTTAGTACCATTTTTTTATACGTATGTATGAATATTTATATATATTTGTTTGTTTAAATTTTTTATAAGTTTTTTAAAATTTGCTTTTTAATTCAATTACTTTTCTTATATCCATATTTTTTTCTTTTTTGTTATGTTAAGTTTCACTTTTTATTTTGCATAGCAATATGCTTTTTATTGTTATTGTCTACATAATATATGCAAAAAAGCGTTGTTTACTTTTTAAATTATTACTTACTATATTTGTACTTACCTGTATATTTTTTATAAATGCCCCTTGGGCGTATTGTAAACTTAAATAAAAAAAAATATTAAATTATGAAAAATAACTATATACATAAATTATTACATATACAGAGTGCAGTCGTTTTATTTATTAAAAAAAAAACATTTTCATTTTCAAACATATCACTAAACTACAATTTACATTATGCCTATCTTTAAATCTTTTTAAGTTTTTTAAAGATACGTTAAAAAACAGTTTGCGATTATAGTGATATTAAAATCCATAACATATCACGTTGCATTCGTTAAACGCGCTAGACAGTCCATATTATATTACAATATGTTTGGAGTCGAAATCATCTTAAATTTCCTCTCGCCTCTACCAGCTTCGTCTGTGAGGATTGAGGACGTGTTCGAGTGAGTGGCCGTGAGAAAGGAGAAAAAATGACAGTACGGGGAGATAATGATACGAGATACTAGGCGGAAAATGCTGACAACTGAAAGTGCTAAGTGTGAATTATTCAATACCGCGAACTACAAAGTTCCCTTTGGGTGGTCGCTGCACTGAAATATGTTTATCAACGTGATTTCGTGAAAAGATTGGAACGAAACGTGTAGAAGGAGTTACGAAAGCTTTTTTGGACAGAAAAACGTCCACAGAAACATGATATCATCAACTTCGATCAAAAACTGGCAAACTATTTTTGACGTGCCCTCGCTTCTGTTTTTAAATATAGTTTTTTTAACAATATTTTAAAAGTATCTTTACTGTAGAAGGTGCTGAATTCAATACTTAATATCTTTTACAGAGATGTTTTATTTTATAAGAAAAACCGGCAGTTCTATATTTTCATCCAGTTGAACATTTAAGAATTAATAATCGGTTTCTACAAATTGCACATTGTAAATAATAAGTATACGTGAAAAGCGATTACTTAAAATAGTATTTCCTCCTTAAAATAATTTCTTCTTTTCTGTTGACTTAGAAACCTAAATATTATTGAAAAATATTTTTGTATTATAACAAATCTCCTGCAAATAATATTTTTTTCCATATGTCTTGTAAATATCAATGCGCTTAAATGCAAGAATCGTAATAATATTATGTTCATAATAATTTTAAAGATGTAGAGTTATTTCAGTGTCAACACAAAGTTGTTAATTTTCTATCATACTGGCGTTATTATATTTTTCACATTGAAAAATTTACATAAGACCAATTATGATATTTCTATTTAAATAATTTGAAGAAAATTTTTAAAAAATGCTTTTTTGTCAACACGCGAAAAACGTTTGTTTATCCTATTTCTTTCACATAATCCATTTTACAAGTTTTTGTAAAAATGTATAAATTATTGAACTTTTTTTTTCATTTTAAATATTCTTTTTAATGTAACTGATATTATGAACTGTAGCCTAAACCTCCATTTTCGTGTTAAAAAGATTTCTTATTTTGATATGAAAACATTATTTAAAGATAAGTAAACGATTATTAGTAGAATCATATAACAAGTCAATCAATACGAAACCTTCTAGAACATGCTAGAAACATGCTAGAAATCCTGTTTCAGTATCAAGTATACCTATGTAGATGTACGAACATAATACGCTGATGTTGTATATAATATGTGGTAACGGAATGACCACACAAAGCTACTGTAACTGTTAGTATATTTACCATAGGACCAGTCAGCCGGGATGTCATTGATGTTCCCGCGTTCTCACAATTCATTAAATCCTCAAATAGGGGAGCCAATTACGATCAAATATCGAACGATGATGGACGCATTTTGTAAAATTATATGACGAAAGATACGCTCGTTAAAATAATTAATCAAATAATAGACACGCAACTTTCATCGAATCATTACGTAAACGTGTAAAAGAATTTATGTATTCTGAAAAGTAAAAAAAGATGTTGAAAGAAGGGTAAATGCGGGCAACAACAAAAAACAGTGTACTAAGCACGGAAATTGCTAATAAAAATATGTCAATCGAAGCTTGACTAGTTTTATTTATTTGTTTATTTTTATTTTATAAATTTATTGCAAAAATATTGTATCCATACTTAATAGCAGAGAATCTATATAAAACTAATTAATGTAAAATGAAAACGGAGTATTCTCTGTTTATGATAGTCTCCATCTTACATGGCTCAGCCTGTTCTAAGATAGAGATTTTTTATCTTGAAAGCATTAGTAGTCCTATACTTTTTATTTAATGCACAAAATACACAATTTTACATAGACACAATTTTATGTTTTTTTATGTCCCGACTTGTTAGAAAATTCCGTGTTAAGTCGGGACTCTACTAATAAAACAATGACATAAAAACTAAAACTACTTAATTATAGATGCCAAGCTAATCAAGTGTAAGAAATTAAAAATCGTCATTATACAAATATAAAGTATATATATATATGTGCCAAGAATACATGTAACTTGAACATAAATAAAATAGTATAATATATAATAAAAAAATAATAAAATAATAATAAAAAAGTAACAATAATAAACAATATAAAGCAATGAAATACATTTTAAAAAATATGTGTACCAATTATATCAAGTACTACGTGTTTTGATTTACATATATTTTACAAAAAAATCTCTCGCTACACTATTTATGTGTGTAGTTATTTTTATTTTAAAATTTGTTTAGTAGCAGCACTTGTGTATGGAAGTGAAACATAGAACTGGCAGAGGAAGGATGAAAGCAAAGCAGAGAGAGTCAAAGTGGGGTCTTTTAGATGAATGTGTAAGAAATAATATATGATAGGGTTACGATGATGGAACCAGGCGAGAGTGCAAATCGGAGACATGTATAATTGATCATATTAACAAAGGGTCACTAAGATAGTTTTGTCATATAGAACGAATGTAAGACGAAAGAATGATAAAATATATGTATAATGTATTTCGAGAACGAATGATAACTTAGGACGAGGACGATAAAGAAAGGCGTGGCATCATCAGATAAACCGGAAATTAGATTTTATTTTACTAAATTCCGTTTAAGACATAAAATATTAATGAATTAAAATAACAGTAGTTTTGCTTTGTTGTGATTCATGTTTACATACAATTTGACTAGCAAATTCTAACGCAACCACTGGAAACTTTTTTTTCCACTGGAAAAGACCACGCAAGCCCTGTCTAAAAATATTTTTTCAGTATCCTAAAACTGTCGCAAATAAAACAGATCAGTGCTGATATTAAAGCGCTGAAGATAGAAATATGTAGAGTTACGACTTCCGATTTGATTAAACGTTCGTATACTATTCTCGTATCTTTTTAATGTTTCAAACGTTCAAAGAAATACATCGTCGAAAATAACTAAGTACTCTGCCCTGTCTAAAAATATTTTTTCAGTATCCTTAAACTGTCGCAAATAAAACAGATCAGTGCTGATATTAAAGCAAATTCTAACGCAACCACTGGAAAATATTTTTTCAGTATCCTAAAACTGTCGCAAATAAAACAGATCAGTGCCGATATTAAAGCGCTGAAGATAGAAATATGTAGAGTTACGACTTCCGATTTGATTAAACGTTCGTATACTATTCTCGTATCTTTTTAATGTTTCAAACGTTCAAAGAAATACATCGTCGAAAATAACTAAGTACTCTGGATCCAAGCGAATGAAGAATTCAGTTCTGTGTGTGAAATATAATCTGGTGTAAGATGGCTGCTCTCAAAAAGGTCCTGAATTACGAAATCGTGTGGATATAAGTCCGCCATGTTGTGTAGTGGTTGACGCAATCGCCTACCATTCTTAAAATCCTGGGTGTGATTCCTGGGAAATTGAGCATCAAATATTTATTTATTGTTATAACTAACGGCCGGAGCCAATGTGTACAAAATTAAAGATCAATATAAAGTTAAATTTTATTAAAAGAAAACATAGTTAATTGTTATGGTTAAACTTAATAAAAGAAATGTATAGTTCATGAAAATAAATAAAAATATAGTAAAACAGTGAAATATAGAAGAAAAGTAGTAAATATATAAATATAAGATGCATTTTAGGTTCGTAAATATATTGATTTAAATGTTTTTATACTGCAATATTTCATTGTTCCTGGACCGGCACCTGAAGCGTAGGACCAATCATCTTACCTTCAGTTAACAGAGGATCAATATATGCTGCATTTGGTTTACATGATGACAATGATGAATGGCTAAGTTGGTAACAGATATTTCAGACTTATCTGACGATGTCTCTATGTGAAAAAACCTGTAATTGATCTTTCAAACTTTAATAAAGTATCAACCTGTAACTTTTTGAACAAATGTCTTACAATCTAATGGAATTAAACTTTAAGTATTACGACTAAATCGATTAATTTGTCGATAGCTTCATGGCATTGATTAAAATTTCATTGTTTTTCGGTTACCTTCTATTTTTTTATGTTGATTTCTGTCCTTTCTTATGATTTACTTAAGGTAAACATTAGGAACAAGTAATAGAGCGGGGTTCGAACCGCAGACGTCGTTCAGAGTCGGCAAAACTACCACAGGACGGCAAACCGTTTTAGCAAACAATGTATGTTCAAATCTTTGCAATTAACAAATACAAAGTTTAAGGATTGACACATTGACAGATTTTCCATTAGTAACGGAGAATTGGAGAAACCTATTTGAAAAGGGAAAGACTCTTCCCAGTAAGTAAATTAAAAATTCGGAACAATCTCATCTACCTACATTATCAATAAAGTTTTCACTATTATTTTCATTATTACGAAATAGACATGTTCAATCATAGGAAGAATTAAAATTAGACAGCGGAGAGATCATAACTCCCTCTCACTTCTGTTCAATGTACTTCATAGTCCTAACATTCCAATATACCTGCGTGAAAAATTTCAACGCTTATCAGTTCATGGTTTACCTCTTCGTTCGAATTCTCAAGGCACTCTCTTAATACCCATCCACAATTCCTCTTTCTTCTCTAACTCATATAATGTCCATACGGCTCGACTGTGGAATCATCTTTCATCCACCATCAAAGATGTTACTACATTATCTCTGTTTAAATCACGTCTGAAGAAACATCTCCTTTCTCTTCCTTAATCTCTCCTCCTTTTCTTTTTCCTCTTTCCTCTTTTTTTTTTTTTCCCATTGAGTAATAGTTTTGATTTAAGGTAATTTATAAACAAAAACGTTTATTTCTATTTTTATATCTCTTTAGCTTTTTAATATTTTTTTTCTTTTGAATATGTTTTAACTTGAATTATAAAAATAAAACGTTTATTTTATTGGTTGGTTGGAAAAAATTGTCATTTGGCAATAAGCCCGCCAATGTACAAATAACATTATGTGCAAAAAGTTAAATAAAAAGAATGGTGAGGTGGTTTTCACTGAATCATAATAATATTTTTATTCCAGCTCGATTCGGCGGGTAGTGCAATACATAACCAGCCATGTAACCGGTGCAAAGTTTTTATTTTGGTGTATTATGGTAATAAGGAAAAAAATTAAGGTTATTCGTATGAAAAATAAATAGAAATAAAAATTACGAAACAAATAAATTTTAACAAAACAGAGAATTAAAAGGTAATAAAAATCAAAAGAAAATTGATAAAATATTTATTAAAAAGTGAGTCCTCCAATCAAACGTTGCTCCGATTCTGCCACAACTTCGATTATTTCACCAATTGTCTTAAGAAAGTCTAGCAGCAATCTCACTTGCTCTACAATGTTGGGAAAGCTTTTGTGGGGCTCTACAACCATTGTTGTAGCGCAATTTCACATCCCTAACACTTCGTTGGTTGTATTTACACCACAACTCACCGGTGTATAGAACCTGAAACAACCAGTTCTTCTCCTCCACGAAGCATTGATATAATCTTCTTGCTAGCATATTAGCTCGTGTACAATAAGTTCGATATTATCGCCTAATATCAGTATTGTATCTAATAAACCGTTTCTTTCATATTTACAGTCAAAAGTTCATTTCTTCTATATTCCATATTCAAAAAAGTTGCCCACCGCTGTAGAGACATCTGTCAATCTTAAATTATCTGGTCCATTTTTTTTAATGCGTTCTCACAATTACTCAAATCCAGTATTATCCCCGTCATCCATTTATTACTTAATTAATCAATTAAAATAAACGAGGTAACTTTTTTCTCATTTCCCGTTCAATAACCTCAATTAATAGAAGTATATATCAATAAGATTCCATTTATATTAAACTTAGATATTACTGTGCACTATAATGTAGATAAGAAAGCACCTGATTGGTCATTTATCAGCGTCTACCGGAATTAGCGGGGCAAATTAAAAAATACTTTGCACGACATGCAGATAAACGGTTCTATCCTATTTCGGACATATTGTAAGAAATAATTGAAGCCTCTCTTATAGCTGGTAGTTATACATAGGGACAATTGGAGGTAACCGAGCAAGAGGATGGTCTTCAATAAGATGGACTGACCAAATAAATGATCCCGTTATATTGTTCTCTACTTGGCCTAGGACCGGAAGGAATACAGACGTGTTTAGAATGGTCCAAATATTGGATTGAACCAATGCTTTCCTGAAAAATTGACCTATTAACAATCAGTACCTATTTTTAAAAAACAAAATCAGCTATACGTTAACTAATCTTTTTTACGGTTTTCCGGTAGCCATGTTCAATCAAAGCTCCGCATTTTCACACCACAACAGGCCAGGAGGCCTAATTCTAGTGGTGAATTACAGCATAGAATACGCAGGCATGAGAAAAATCAAGTTTTAATTTTTGTGTTCTAACTGGTAATCGAACCCAGAACCTTCCGTGTGTGAGTCAAGCGTTTTAACCGTGACACCATAGAGGCTGCCATGTTTTGAAGGGTACGGGGTTCTATTTTTAAATGCCAGAAAAACTTACCGATTTGAACTCGTGACGTCGCGGGCGGTGTAATTTCAAAATTACAAAATTTCGCGATGATAATATGACACGTAAAAATATGTAATTTTTCTGCTTCGTTTGATAGTCTATTAACCAATAAATAAAAAACAAAATCTTTAATCTTCTTCATTAGTGTCCTGACGAGAAGACGTGTAAGTCGCGAAACCAGTAATATAAAATTCAATTAATGTTTTTTTTTAAGGAATAACCGGCTAAGTCTCTATTTAGAGGCTAGTCAGCAGGTGGGATAGAGGAAATATGGAAGAAGGTAATGAAAAATACACCACAATACCCAGACCATTTGAAAAAAAATCTTTCTTTGATGTTTTTCTTGCAACTGGCGGGAATCGAACTCGGGACGCCAATTTCTCAGTTGGCTGTTTTACCAACTGCGCCACGGCGCCTGTCACCTCTACCGTAATTTGCGGACGATAAGACGCATCGGACCATAAAACGCAACCCAATTATTGGTAAGATTTTCAGAGCAAAAAAAATTAAGATCTTTTGGTCTGAAAAATACGCTGTACCTACTCGTATATAAATATTTACAAACATTAAATAAAATATTCGACCACAAAATAAATGCTTCATTCAAACAAACAATCACGCCGTTACTCTGTAGGGGTAGGCAGAAAGGATAAAACGCCATATAACTCTGTCTTTGCATACAGACCTCGCTTGCTCTGCATTCATACATCTTCTCATGCACGGCCGCCAATTATTCCTACTCTTAACATGTCCATGCGAATTATGGTTTAAATATTAACAAAAAAAGACATTATTATGTATTAAAAATAAATCCGAGCAAAGCAATAATTACATTTGACATGAATGTTCATAAAAACGTGTAGTTTATGGAGGTAATTTTAATTAGACATCGGTGTAAACCCCATAGCTAGTGGAAGACAACTAATTGTAAATTTGGCTTCAGTGTTGGGTGTTCTCAGACTCATCTAGCATCTAGTAAAGGCCTGGGCAAACTTTTCTGGAGAAGGGCCGCATTAGGAATTGAAAATAAACGGCGGGCCGCAAGAAAAATTCTATGTATAGATAAACATTATTTACTGTCATAAAAAAAAAATCAATATATATTGATTCTCCAATCAACAATTTTATGAGAAGAATGGAACTAACTTACATTTTCTAGTTTTTGAAAAAAAAAACTTCAATTAATTTTGTAGTTAGTAGGATATAGAGTTAGAGGAGTCAAATTTGAGTACATAACCGAATACCGCACGTAACTATACTGGCTCAGTATCAGGCATAGAAGAAACATTCACATTTTATCACTTCTTCACAATATTTTGAATAATCCCACTTCGCCTGTTTATCTTAGAGTGCTCTTCCAACCTCTATCGCAACATGGACTTTCTCTTCGTTCTAGTAACGCAATTCAGCATAGAACAGCGATTCTACGGACGGTGGGTACTTTGCTTGAGAATTGCAAGCGCAAACCGAAACCGTTCATTACACATTTGTTGTTGAACTAAAATTTAAAACTAAACCCAGAATTTTGAACGGGCTTCTCTAGTGAATTATTAGTATTTACCAGTCTGAAGATGCCCATTAGAACATGAAAGTGCTAATAAGGAAATATCACATACTACGAATACCGATAAAAATACATGAAATGGATTATGAATAATTAATTGCATTTTCTAAATCAATATGAATATTGTGGAAAAATGTTTTCATAAACAAATGTAAAAAAGAAATTTAATAAAAATACGTTGCAAGAAAAACGAGACGTGTTTGCCTTGGTTGTTGCGACGTCAAGATTAGAGAATAATGTACTAAACAAATTTCAATGGCCAGGAACAAATAATGATAAATTGTGACGTAGTAGGGGCGTAGCCAATGGAATGACCGTTTTTGCGGGAATTCAAAATTGCAAATTTTAAAATATTTTTTATGCAACTAATTATAAGCAATTTTTTTTTTACTGGACAATTTTTCATAGACCTTTGTTACTTTAAAAATGTTTTTAAAATATATAAATACAATGGTATCAAGCTTTTTTCATTTATTTTAATATAAGTTTTTTTATAATATTTTTTTATATTAAAGATTTTAAATCGGGTTGTGGTCCTGTGGCTAGTGTTTCGGACTCACGGACCAAAGGTCCGTGGTTCGAATCCCACTCTACCCCAACTTGATTCCATTTTCTAATAGCGAGTTATTTACAACTCGTTGAAAATGGCCCTTAAAATTAAATATTTGGGTAAATCATAAGAACGCAAACATTTATTTTAAAAAAAAAATTTAAAAAAATAAAATGCAGAAAAAATAAACTTTGGCAGCACAAAACTGTAATTCGGGCGCGGGCAACAGTTTGCCTGGCCTGCTTTAGTATCTAGTCCCTAGTTTCTAGTCACTCAGCGGAGGAAAGTTAAATAACCGTGACAATTATAAAGTCATCAAGGCCCGTCATAATTTAGGAATATTTTTGTTGCGGCCAGACGGACCCACCCACAAAGATTTTCAGAGAAGACCATCATTATAATGGGCTACAGAAATTTTAGATGATGCCGTTCTAATGTTTTTTTTTTCTCGAAACGTATATTTCACGCCTTTTCATTTTTACTGGCAGTTAAATTATCAGAAAACTAAAAAGCGTTCTTCTATTTACTCGCTTGTTCTTGGAAAAGCAGTCATGGTCACGTTGGCTGGAGGGAAGCACGTCGTTACGATCCTCCCCCATCCGCATCTACTTTCAGCGCTTTTGGAGGCGTACTGAAGAGGGCCACCAGTCGCCACCATCACCAAGTATGTCCATCTGGTAGGACTTCTTCCGCGCGATCGAATTCCCTCTACTTGTCCTTGTACCACTAATTTTTCCATGTTGTGTCTTCGTCTCGTAACATGGCCAAAGTACCTAAGAGTACGGATTTGAACAGTGGAAGAAAGATGCTGATCCATACGTTTTCGGATTATAGACATTAAACAATAATAAATAAAATAATAAAAATACTAGAGTTCAGACCATTTCCTGGAAGTCATAAATAACTTGTGCTGGAAAAATGGAAATCGAGTTGTGGTAGAGTGGGATTTGAACCTGATACTTTTGGCCCGTGAATCTACAGTACTGCCACGGGACCACAACCCGGTTTAATAAATATTACTAAAAGTATAAATAAACAGTAAACCAACATAGGGAAAACATTTTCGAGAGGAGAATGTCAAAGTCTAGGCATTTATATGGCTTATGACCTGTCTTTGGGGTTCATGTGGCCATTTTACTCCCTATGGATCATTCACCATTATGAACTTGTTTGGAAAGCTTAAAATAAAAGACGTACGAAAAGCATTTTCAGGCATGAATCATGAATCTCACCTACATCAATAAAGTTTAACTTCATAAAGGTCAACAGATGGGAGAATTAAACAAATGTGAATGTTTAAAAATTGGCAGAATGGTGAATGTTACACACTTGGCCAGTGTCAGGTCATAAGCCCGGTATTGGCATAGACTTCCATATTTCATTTACAAAAATGATTTTCCTCTTTGTTGCATTAGATTTCAATCTAAATAACTTCTTGGGGAGTGGAATCCAGCCTTGTCTACGAACATTTAAAAATTAACAATAGATTAGAAATGCCATAAACAAAATTTACAATTAATAAAACCATTGACAGATATCCACAGTACGTAAAAATTAAATCAGTTACAATGATTTTTAGTGAGTGTAATTATGTGTTGGAAATTGATTGTGAGGGTGAAAAAGATATAAAATATAATTTCATTAATATGAAGAAGTGTTAGAAAAATATATTAATATTTCACAGCAGAGAAGAAGAAATTTTTTTAGAATGGATTATAGTAGTCTAGGCACTTACAGGTTTTATGACCAGTCACTGGCTGGTTTAAGTGGCCACTTTACATGCTTTGTCACCATCCTGCCTATATTTGAACATTTAAGAGTATATTCCTTCAATTCTCTCATCTGTTTAATTTCATCTTTGTCAAGCTGAAACCTTAATTGATGCGTGTGACATTCTGACCAAATTATTTCACCTGCATACTAGGCAACGCCTGAAAATATTTTTAAATTTGTATTCTTCTTCTTAGACTAGCTGATTGCATTGTAAGAATTGAAAGAATATAGATGTTCAAACAAAGGCAGACAGATGAATGTTATACCAAGTGTAAAGTGGCCACTCAAACCAGTCAATGTCAGGTCATAAGACTTCTATATTCCCTTCTATAAAATGTTCTTCATCTCTGTTGTAATATATTCATATCAATAACTCTCAAGAGGGTTGAATCCAGTTCTTGCCTAAAGAAATTTGGAAAGACTCAAAATATTATTGAGAAAATTACATCTTTTTTAACTCTTAAAAGACTGCGGTAAAAAAACATGGAGACGTATTGATAATAATTTATTTTCCATAGTTTATAAAAATAAACATGTTATAGCAAAATAAATTAAATATCATAAATACGCCGCACATTCTATATACATGCGTCCCCCATCACGATTGAATCTGTTTTACACAAACACTGGCCACAGAACAGCGTCCCTTTCTTCCTTTCTATGATAATTGAGAGAAAAGAGAGATACATCAAATCTTATATCACCAGCAAGCTACAGAAAGTGGCTTGGTGAGATTTTAGTTTTAGTAAAAATATGAAAATTGAATTGTTAAAACTGTAAAAATGTATAATTAATAAAAAAATCATTTTTAAAATTTAGACTAATGTGACATCACAGCCACAAGAGTTTAACATTATACTTACTGAAACACAGCACGTTAAATTTAATACGTCAACATTTGAACTAGGTACGCAGTACATTCATATGCATATATTTTTATTTCTTCATCAGTAATGAATATATTACTTCTCTGGTTTTAGTAATATATTCATATCTGTAGATTGTAGATATTTGATTTATATTAGATATTTATCTTTGATCAAGATAAACTGAACCAGTTTATTGAGTAATGTACATAGATATAGATTGAAGAAATAATGATGTGATAGTCACAATCATGTTACTTAACAGCAAACTCATTTTTAAACGGTATACATTGTTAAGTCGTGTATCAACTTCTCTATAATATTGAAGTCGTATTTTTTTATTTATATCGGGTTGTGGTCCCGTGGCTAGTGTCTCGGACTCACGGACCAAAGGTCCGTCGTTCGAATCCCACTCTACCCCAACTTGATTCCATTTTCTAATAGTGAGTTATTTACAACTCGTTGAGAATGGCCCTCAAAATTAAATATTTGGGTAAATCATAAGAACGCAAATATTTATTTTTCAAAAAAAAAAAAAAAAGAATTGAAAAAATAATTGAGGTATAATTGCGATATTTTATCAGTTTTGTTGGAAGGAACTCATTGGTTTTTCACATATACATTTATTTATACTTTTACATTGTTTGTATTCTTTTTTTATACAGAATAATGTTCTCTCACTGGGGTGTCCCGTGCCGAGGGAAACGTTTTACAAAATGTAAAACATGCCTTAAATTAGTTATATAACAAGTTAACATAATAATAATAACTCTTGAACTTTGCAACAATGGTGATTGGACTCATAAAGGAAATAAACCAAAATCAGTGATCGAACATACCATCTCCAAGACAAACAAAAACGATTTTTTCCGAGTACCTCAGCCTTGTACATGACACATAAGGCTACTAAATACAGGGGTCCAAAATATATATTTTTTTAAATAAAATAATAATAATAAAAACGTAATTAATCTAATTAACCTAATTATCATTAACATAATAAACAATATAAACTAAAATAATCATAAAAAACATTACCAATTTATATATACCAATAGAACAAATTTCATAAACAGTAAACACATTTTACCTATGTGGATTGATCCACTCATCGATCCGTGTGCAACCCACCTCCACTATCCATTTCTTAATAGCAATTTTATATTGTGAGTACTTACTAATTTTCCTTATGGATTTAACCGAGTAGTAGGCCAATCCTCTTTGACCGAAGGTTGTATATTTTTTTTATTTATTTTGCAGCATCAGGGTGGAGTATCTAGTAACTCTTGTATTTGTAACGGAAAGTAGAGAATAATGTTTATGTGCGTATAGTAACAGAGCTTTTACATGAAGTTGTTTTATAGATTTGACATTAAGATCTTCGAATATACCGAGGGAGCTAGTTCTGATTGGGACTCTTAAGATAATTTTTATTAAATCTTTTTGTGCAATTATAATTTGTTTGATCAGTGTGTCATTTGCACATCCCCATCCAATTATTTGATATTCCAAAACTTATTGAGTTATTGCGTAATATATTTTTATAAGTTTTTTTAGGCCAATTATATTTCTTATAGTTTTGAAAAAGTAAATTTGCTTTTGAAATTTATTTTCAATATGTTCGATTTGATTAGTTCATCTTAAATTCCCATCTATATAAATGCCTCAATATTTCATTGAATCTACTCTGTCTGATTAACAAATACATTTAATATTTGGAATTTTGTTATTGTAATTACAGCTGTGAATAGTTAAAGAAACATTTGGATTACGTATAGTTTTATAATTCATTTTAAATGTTATGTATTTTGTTAATTGAATCGGCATTCACTTCGTAACACTTCAATGTGTTTATATTACCCGTCGATGGAAGGAGTGCTCTCCAGAAACTGTAGTAGTGTTCTTGTAAACTAATAAAAATTGTGTAACACTAATAACAAAGTTTTATTTTCGTAATTATTATTTTTTTATTTTTTTTATTCATAAATTTCATAAAAAGTACATGTTTTTGTAAAATTCTAAACATATCTACTTTTACACATCTAGTAAATGTTATCACTGTAACTCTCCAAAAAAAGAGACTAACTCTTGTGCTTGGAGAGTGACTTACACTGTTTTAGTTGTTTATTAATAAGAGTTTATATAATTTTAAAGAAATAAAGGTATATGAAAAAAAAAATTAAAAGATAGGATATATAAAGAAAAAACAATAAACAATAATACATTCATACTAATTAAAATTTAATGTTGTTTTTACACGAGTTCAAAAAATTTCTTTAGATTCACTTTAAATTTATTTATTGATATATTATTTTTAATAGTTTTTAGTTCATTGGGATCATCATTACTTATGTATTTTGATTTTTGTTACATTATACGTCCTGAATGCAGGTTCCAGGTTAATCCTTGGTACATCAAAGTACGATCATATTACATTGCTGCTTCAAAATCTTCACTAGCTACGTTTTCCAGAAAGGGTCGAGTACAAGCAGTGTTGGTTAATGTACAAGTCTCCTCAATACATCTAGGAACTCTGCGTTCCGGACGAGCTGGCAGATAGGCGCCTCCGCGCTCTCCGCTCAGCCTCCTGTTTTGCAACCTCATTCCCGCAATCAGAGTTCCAAATTTGGCGATAGGGCTTTTCAAAAGCCGGACCTTTGGCGTGGAATGCTCTGCCTTCAGAAGTTCGAAATTGTGCGACAGAATCGCTTATCAGAATAAAAAAAACACTTTCTTATTTGGGAAATCGTTTCCTGGTTTGAAAAGTGCTGCTTTTTATATGTAATTTTTAGAAGTACAAACATAATATGTGTATTGCATGATTTGTAAAATTTGTCTTTAAGTAAATAGGAATAAAGAGTAAGCCTATAGATAGACCTAATTCATTTTTTTTTAATTTTGCATAATGTACAGCCCCGTGAAGTGATTACTCACGAAAACGGAGCTATGACATTTTACTAATTTGTAAAACTATAACATCGAAAAAGCGTATAAATCATCGTTTTTTATAGAATTTTATGTTCTTTTATCATAAAAAGCATCCTTAAATAAGTCGTTTATTTTATTTAAATTCGTTGGAAATTATTGCGACTAATACATAATATTGATCTGTACACTTTTATTAAGCACATTCTGGCACATACTTACCAAAAGTTAAAAAAAAAAACAATTCTATTATGTATGATATGACAGAGAGCAAATGACACCTTACTTTAAAGCTTGCTTTGAAATTGATTAATCGTTTGGAATAAGACCAGATTAGGTAGATAAATACCAACATGTTGGTATTTATACCTTCAACGTTGTGTGTAGAAATTTTTCAGACGTGAAAGTTATTACCTCGGGATTGAATAGATCTTTATGAAATAATATCGATATTATTATAGTCAGGGATAGTTATGGACTCATATAATAATCGTCAAATCGTTATTGTCTTTAGTCTTTGTCTCGAATGAAAATTCATTTATGTATGCGGCAACAGTTTCGACCGTAATATTCATAATAATTCTATTAATCAATATTGTAAGTAATGCTGAGCTGAGCAGTGGCGTATAATAAGAGTTAAACAAAAAGTTTTATAAATTGAAACATTGATGCAAGATGCAAGATGCCTTATTGCAGTTATAATCATGTTCTTGAAGACCGTGTTTTTGGAAGGTTTCCTGTATAGAAGCTACAGAACACATGAACAGTTCAGATTCTAGTTCCTTGCTTCCAAATTTAATGTGATCGATTGCAATAACAGATCAGAGCTAGATTACAGCACGTTTTTTTTATAGAATGATCTAAAATTCAATGAATTAACTCAAATAATCTTAGAATCTATTTGAATGTAAAAAAAGAATTGTCATGACATGATCCAGGCAGACATGGCAAGTTTGTTTTCTACAGTCAGGAGTAATAACACCGCTTGCTTCTTGAATGCTTTCCTTTGCTGTGGAAATACATTGACAGTACTGTTCAGTGAGATTTTGTCAACTGTTCTGCGGATCTTTGGCAGAGGAGAAAATAATCCGACGTTGGTTCTAAAATTTCCCACAGCAAAGACAGCATTGATACGCAAGGTACATAAAGTTTAGTATGTGCAAGGATATCTATTTATATATTATACTAGCTGACCCGACGGATGTTGTCCTGCCCAAACGTTGGCTTGACTTGGAAAAATACTTTTTATTGATAAGTAGGTACCTAGATACTTGTTTGTGATTAAATTCCAAAACTAAAAATTGTTCATTAATTAAATTTAAGTTGGTACTTGTTTATAGTTGAATTCCGGCAAATATGGCATTTTTTTGCAAACGTCAAACTCCGGTCTTCTCACTAACAGAGGGGTGTACTTATGTAGGAATACGATTTTTTTTAAAATATTAAATATAATATTATTTTAGTATTACCAAAAATCCAGTAAAAAGAAATAAATGGGTAGAAATTATAAAGAATTTAAGGAAAGAATCTGATTGAGATCCACAAAAAACAAATGCTGTTTGTAAACAATGAAAAACATTTTTTTTTTGTTTACAAAAAAACAACATCTTTCCATTTTTTTGTAAATGCATTTTCCTCGAATGCAACCCTGGTAGATCGATGAATAAAACGTTTATGCTCTTTACTTCTTTTTTACACATTAGATTGAAGATTTTAATATCTATGAACACGTACAGCGCAAAGATCTATATTTCTCTGAAAACCACACGTAAATCGGTTTAGCCGTTTAGAAGGAGTTCGGTGACATCACACGTACAGAGGAATTATATATATATATATAGATACACATCAAGTTATTTACGACTTTTAGGAAATGGTCTGAAAATTTAAATATTTGAGTAAACAATAAGAACTAAATAATAATAAATATACGTCTTATAGCAAGAGCGCATGAACGGTTAAAATCCATCCCCCTTTTACATTATTTTTTTATTGATTGTGTTTTCATTTTTTTTTAATCATTAAAAATACGAGATAGATTCACAACACGTCAAGTAGCAGCAGAGCACACGGATGATTGGAACTCTTGACTCCATTTACAAAATCTAGGTATGAGATCATTTTATAGTTGATAACATTAATTTACATATGGAAGCTAGATTACCAAACGACTTTCAGCTACAAGGTGTAGAATTATCGAATGTTTAATTTCATTATAATTGCTTTTAGAATCTTTTTATTCCAGTTTTTTTTTTAATTTATGCAAGAAAAAGATAAATATCTGTTTTACATTACATTCTCGAGGCCGTGTAGTATGACCTAGTTGCAACGCCACTGGCAGTAGTAAAACGCAATGTTTTTTGTTAACATCACACAGTGGCTACAAGTTTTGGTCTCCACATCCGCCTTGTGAGTTCTAAATCTATTTGTCATTATTAGAAAATCTACATACCTAGTAATACAAGATAAAAATAGATTAGCTACTATTGGTGGTCGGGCGATCAACCTCGACAAACGGCAAATTCATTATAGACATAACAGTTAACTGATGACTAAAGCCATGCGTCCGAATGGTGATAAATGGGACTATGGGAAAAAAATCATGAGATACAACTTACTACACATTAAATTTAAATTAGTGTTCGAATTTAAAGCAAAATTTGATTTGCTGATTTGATACTTCTTAAATATTTTTTTTTAATTTGTGTCACGGTGAATACTTTCATTTTAAAGAAATAATTATTTTCATAGTAATAAAAAAAAAAAAAATCTAACACACACCAAAACAAATGTCGTTTATTTTTTAAATATGTTTATATACAAATATTGTAAAAATAAAGATGATAAATTAGGTTATTATCCCTTGACATAATGTGATTAAAATATACCTATGCAATTTAAATTACAATAACAACCCTTCTTCTTGAACAACTTATTTACTTCCCACAATGTGTTTTTAGTGTAATTTCAGTTGAATAATGAATAACCACAATGTTTGTGTTTCAAATATAAATTGTATAAAATGCAAATATACGTAAAAAACAGTGGAAAGTATTTCTATTATAGGAATGGAAAGGGTTGTTTTGAAGGGGGGGGGGTACGTCTATATCAACAGTTTTGTCTTCGAGTGATCAGACATTAGTGTTACTTGATATAAAATAACATTAACAATATAGGTGTTAGCCATTGATATCAAAATAGTAGAACAAAAACACTGTTCAACTGTTGGTTTATATCACGTGGATTGAATAAATTAAATACATATAATACAATCCACCTACTTTTAAAATGCAAACCCAAACTTTATTGATTTGCCATGAATTTTTTTTGTTATTTTACTTACCACGATTCTTTATGATTTTTTTTTCAAGATTTCATTTATGATCCATATAATTTTTTTAATTTTTTTATTTTATTTTTGCACCACAACAGGCCAGGAGGCTCAATTACAGCGGTGAATTACATCACAGAACACCCAGGCTTGAGAAAAATCACATTTAATTTTTGTGTTCTCACCGGGAATCGAACCCGGAACCTTCCGTCTGTGAGTCAAGCGTCTTGACCACTACACCACGGAGGCCGCCTTATTATGAATCATAGTTCTTTTACGCTTCTTTATTAAAAAAATAATTTAAAATAAAATGCTTTTTTTTTTTCAGAATACGGTTTTAAAATTTAACATACTTTAAAAAAAATAAAAAATACAATTTATATCATTTCGTCATTTGAATTTTAACAAAAAGGTTTCTAACTTTTTACTAAGCTCTTTATTGTACCATTTTTAATACAATTTACAAGTTTTAAACAATTATTTTTTTATACTTACGCGACCACACACACGCACCCTCTTCCTCATTCATTCCCACACGCACATGTATCCTCTCCCTCATTAATTCACGCATACACACATTCACATACACATGAATACAAACGTCACACAAATACAATTACTAAACTTCTTTTCTTATATATTATGTGTCATTATATTTACAGTGGATTTTTTTAATTGACTTTATTTATATATATATTTTTTTATATGGCTATTATTTTTATGTAAAAATCCCAAATAAAATAAAATAAAATATTACACAGACAGGGTATACAGGCTAAGCTTAAACGAATAGCTAAGTTAAAAGTTGCTCTAACGAAAAGTTAAAAAGAGGAAAAGCATAATTGAGTTGTGAAATATCAAACGCCAGTGTATCCACAACAATCCACCAGTGTATATGTGGACCTACTAGCTTCTGAATTGAAACATGTAATTTTTTGACAGTATTTTTATTGTAATAATGAAAACATGTTTTAACTTAAATAGTAGCGAAATGATCTTTTTTTTTACCCACACTTTGTAGAACAAAAGTTTTAAAAAAAAATGGTGGAGATACTTGCTGATATTTATCAAATCAAATATGATACACATATTTAATATTTAGCTATTTCAAACTAATTACGGGGATTGAAAATGAGAATTCTGTTATACTGTTGGGCCTCTGTATTCGCAGTCAATTACTATAGATAACACGAAACTACAACTCAATAAATACATAAGTACGTACTCGTATATAAGTACATATGTATATTTGTAGGTATGTGTCAAGTCATATTTTACACTCTTGCATATATATTTATTGCTAGAAAAATCTACAGTTTAACCGTTATTTGAGAGTAAACAATAAAATTTATTTATCGTAAATAACGTTTACTGTCGGGAACGGAACAATAAAATAATATGTAGAATACCAAAGTTATTGCACTGAGCTCACGATTGTGGGGGTTTCTGGTATTTTCAAAGTGTACTTGTAATTTAATGTGCTGTGATTGTTTGGCTTTTGTTAAAATATACAGCCTACACAAGTTAGGAGCAGAAGTCCAAGGCGTCGAAAAGCCAGGCCAACAAACATTTTTTTGAACTGTTGGACTGAAAGGTATTTTTTTTAAATCTCTGATGGAGTATAAATCATTCATAAACTGGCTTCGAGTTTCTCTGTCAACAGTCAACTCTTGCGCATCCTCTTAGTCCGCGTCAGCAGATAAACAGTAATCACAGGAGATTTAGAGAGAAGAACTAGACAACCCGGTGTCTTGTAAAGTAGGCATGTGTAGTAAAGGCTCTCGGGAGTCATCTACTGTTTGTAGCCTAGCCAACTCTGAAAAGTTCTTATATGAAATTTGCAGTATTATTAGCCTTTGCTTATAATGTACAAGGTTCATTTTTTACAAGTGAACTTTGTTTCCTGGCTAACTTTATCCGAGTAGTGTTGAGATAGCGAGGGAATTTCAGCTATGGACCATTATAAGGACTTCTATATTTTTACTCAACAAAGAGGAAGCCACAGAAAAAATATTTATGAGAAGCCGGACTATTGATAGACATCAGTGCCTGTGCCAGCGTATAGTACAAATACTTGTAAAAAAAAAAGCTTGAATATCACCCTGTTTTGATTAGCAACCGTTCGGTAAATGCGTACAAGCTCTCGATCAACCATATATTATTCCTTGGATGGGTTTACTTTTATTTATTGACCATCTGGCGCATCATAAAAATGGATAAAACGGGTTAATTTTTTTTCATTATGTAAATTTTTAAGAAAATGTAACATTTTTTTTTACTAAATAAAAATATAAATCTCTGATGAATAATCGAAACTTTCCATTACTATCAAGCCGGAGAATAATATTTTTACATAAAATGATAGCTTATTTTCTAGCTACATAATATGCGTTTGTTGAAATACAAAAATGACCTCTTGTTTATATTTCAATTATTAAATAATTATTTGATAAATTGCTTAAAACAGTAAAATGTTAGTATCACACATAGATCAACTAGGATTTTTTTATTGCAACTCAATCAATAATTCCATAGGAAGTGATTCCAGCCTTGTCAACAAAAATTAAGACATTCTCAAAATATTGTTTTTTGTTTTGTTTCACAAATTCACCAGATACCCGCTCACGCAGTGATTTGCAAATCAATGCAGTGATCGTGTATTGTTTTTTTGTTGTAGATAAAATAAATACTTTATTTATTATTTGCCCAAATAATTCAATTTGTCAACCATTTCCTCCTTTAAGTAGTTTGTAACTTGTGCTGGAAAATGGTAATCGAGTTGTGATAGAGTGGGATTTGAACCTCGCGCCTTTGTTCCTTGAGTCCACAACACTATCACGGGGCAATAGCCTGGTTGTTACTTGTTTTATACGTCACCGTGTGTAATAAAGTCCTGTATTTAGAAGAGTAATAATTAGAGATTGAATATTGATGTCTACTATTTTTTTCTTACTTTCGTAAAATCTTTTGTACAGGATGTCGAGTGACAGATTTCAAACTTTAAAATATTATTGCAAAATAAATAGACAAGTTATTTTAATAATTCTAAGTTTTATTTCAAGTGCATGAGTATGACAAAATTACCTAAATGCCGACCTTTGAAATGTAAGTATTTCTTCAAAAACGTGTTAGAAATTGCACGAAATCCTCCTATATCGGTCGAAATATTTTTTTTAATTTCATGGTGGTGGCAGGTTAGTTTTGGTAAACAATGCTCTTGAGGTAGCTCCACGAAAAAGAGCCTATGGACTTAGATCAGGCAATCGTGCCGGCCAGGAGATGTCACCAAACCGACAGATCACTTTTCTGGGATCTGTCTCATCTCTCACAGCGTGCAGTAGCGCCAGCTGGTTAAAAATAGATATCTCTGTTGAAGAAAAGACTAAAGAAATTTCTTTGCCCGAATTCAGAGTTTGTGGTAGACCCCATGATCTATCCTCTAGTTTGACTTCTAGCAGTTTGGGAGTGTTTCTTTTGGGATTTGGTAGAATAATTTGCTTTCACAAACATTGAACATTAATTGCCTTATATCTATAATCTCTAATTTCTCAAACTCCTTGACGCTGGAGTACCTGAAGGGTTTTTTATAAATTATTTGAATTATATTGATTTTTGAGCAGATTTGAGTGGCTCTTATATTGATTTATTAGTACGTCCCCATCCTATTATATCAAAATGTTACGTATTGACTTGAAGATTTAGGAAATTTTTCTAAATGGATGATGATTTGGCATAAGAATTATTGTACAATAAATTGTACAAGATCTTGCCCAACATCTTATACCATTTGCTGGCCCATTTGATACGAGCTTAACACAATCCATGTAGGTACTGAAATAACCCTTCGCCTCCAGTTTCCAGTATATTACGTTGGTACAATACAATACGTATCATATTATTTATTTAAATGCATGAAGACCTTATCTCGGATCATACAGGTAACATTGTTGTGTGTGTTTTATGGTGCTTTTCTCGTAAAAATCAAGAGAGTAAAATAAAACCATTCACTTTACACGGGAACCTATCCAGGGAATAGTGTATGTTTACAAAAAAGTTCGTTTCTATCCATTTCTGATTAAGATTTATTTACCGTCGCCGCGGATAATCGAGAGTGTTCTGTAATTGGGATATGGACCACCCTAGTCGAGAGTCGCTCTTGAATTGAGTGTAGGGTGACCAACTATGCTATTATGTATTTACATATACACGGCACGAGGACATTTACAAATAAAATGAGTTTCTCCACGGCATTTCCGGGTGAACCTGCAATTAAATTATAGTGAGAAAACAATCGGAAAGTAAAATGCAATTAATTCAAGAATTTTTTAAAACAATATGAACAGTAATTTCATACTAATAAGGTTGAAGCTTTTACAACAACAACAAACCATCACGCTGTTTTTCGGTAAGGGCAGGCAGAGAAGATAGAACCCCACATCACTCTACCTTTGCATACAGATCTCGCTTCCTCTACATTCATACATCTTTTAAAGCACGCGCGCCGATTATTCCGACTCTTGCCATATCTATCTTCAAGTATTTGTTAGATTTCGTCATGCCATATAATTTTCGGTTTTCCTCTATTTCTGGATCCGTCAATATTCGCATTGTAAATATTTTAAGCCATTTTTTCGCTGTTCATTCGCTCTACATGTCCAAACCAGCGCAAAGCTCCTTTCTTGATTTGTCGATAATACCTATCTCAGCCTTACATGACGTACTACCTACTTTAATCCCTTTTTTTCCAAGTCCACACTTCGCTCCAGTCAGCACCAGGTCAGTCGTTCCATCCCTAGTAAACATACTCTCCAGATACACAAATTCTTGTACCTGTTTTAGTATAAACCCATTCCTAGTGATTTCATATTTCTCTTACTTTCATTTCTTCAAAAACCATCACATTCGATTTATCGACATTCATCAGTGTAACAGACGCGGCGGATCACTCCTTCTTCCGTAGCAATCGCGCCCGTCACAAGAACTGTATTTCTATAGGCGCTGGTGTCAACGCAGAGTGGCCGGGCGTAGGCGGGCCTCGGCCGACGAACGATAAGCTCCGGGGGAGGTATCGCTGCCTAGAGATCCCTTGTGGGGTCGCTAGCAAGTAGCACTGGCGGCCGCAATCCTGAGTCAGGCAACCGGGTTGTAAGGCCGGTATCTCTCCGTCGGCGGGAACGGCGGGGTGTGTTCCGGGGAAGTAGCCAAGGGTCCAAATTATCCGGGGTCCAAAATCCAATCCAAAGAGTATCCGAGTTCCAAGTCCAGGGGGTAGCGGTGTTCGAATACAGGTGGCGATGAGGTCCGGTTTGAAGCGAGGCAGGGAGACGAGGTGGAGAGTAAAAAGCCTTAGTAGTGTGACGAGATGACTAATTTATTTTTTCCCCGGCGGGGCTATATATACAATATATTTTGCCGTGCGGCGGCGGGGCTAGGCCAATAGCGGGCGGTACTAGGTTGACCAATCACGCGGCGAGAGAGATAGTGAGCACATTCGCCGGCTCTATCGGTCTCTCTCGCGCCACGTATAAGGTCCCCACCCTCCCGCTACCCGGCCGCAGTTCCCCGCCGACCGCGCGGCGATCAACACTCATACAGAATAATCAAAAAATATGTAGCATAGGCAGACAAATATTATTATGCTTTCTAATCTATATTTGCTTCAGTATGGCGATGACCACCCCCGAAAGCGACAAATACTGGTCTTTATTGAGGAGGTGGTACATCGCTTACACATACTGAAGCTCCTATGCTACATTATTTTAAAGGCCCCAGGAAGGGCCGCCAAGTTGGTTCAGGTGATTTACGTCGGCAACAATCAGCAAATCGCTTCCCTTGCATACATCGTAGACTTTTGCTACCAAGAATAATTGCAGTTCCTCTTTGTTTTTAGCAAGAAGCGCGGCATTATCAGCATACAAAAGACAATTGACAGTTGAATCATCTATTTTTACTAACATTCTTAAGCCATTCAATTGAAGCTTCCATGCTTTTATTTTATGTACTGGGTGTTAACATAAGCTGCGTCCAATTTTTTTTATCATACTAAAAATAAGTTCCAAAAGTTTTTCAAAAATAATAAAGGTTTTACGTAATTCGAAAGAATATTTTGTGCTTTACAAGATGGTGTGTTTGCTTTTACTTTACATATTTCATTTTGTTTTATTACAAGCCTTCAAAATGGAATGTCAAGTAGACGAAAGAAAGTGAGCATTTTTGACACCTCTTTTTGTTCGCGTTCAATCGAAGGAATAAAGCTGCTAAAAATGCTCGCGATATTTACGCTCATAATATGCTCAGCTTAGTTTTGAGAATTTATGTAAGCGTGTATGAGTGAGGCCTGCTTCACACGTATCGTCCAAATTCTTACGGCAAGGTAAAACTTAGGTGGATCGACATTTATTATATTCTTTTGTATTTACTTAAAATTTATTTAGCGGTTTTCATCAGGTAAAAACCCTGCAAAAGGAAAATTGAGTGTAGATAATATAGCCTTACGGTGTACTGGTTATTGCGGATGACTGGCATTAAATCAATAATATTTTTTTATTCAATAAATCAATCCACCTTGGATTTTTACCATTATGTAAAATGGGCTTAACCCTTCCTGGCCTAAGGGGGTATCTAGGGTTCTCCAGGTGGCATATTTTTTCTATTTTTTTTTGTTAATCGTCATGTTGATTTTTTTTCCCAACCCTACCCCATAATGTTAAGAATGCATAAAAAATATTAAAATATGCCAAATTTTTCAAACAATAATTTACATTCGTTTTCGCTTTCCCCCGTGCAAACAGCAAACTTTGCTCTACTGTTTAATAATGTTCGATATATTGGTCAGTTTTCATGTGTGATTAAATTCAGATACATTCTACAAGCATTCCCTCTCCGAACTCCCCGCTGTACCACCACGCTAACGCGTAGCGAGAATTTAGATCAGTGTTGTTCAACATATCACAGAGAGAGCAGCACGATATCATATGTAGCTTCCTATCGCATCAGTATTTTAAGATAAAATGAATGATTTTCTCAGAAAACTCGAAATATTATGAAACAGTTTTATAAACATTACCATGACAATCATGATCACATTTTTTTTTCAAAGTCGTATTTATAGCGTTTTGGCCGAGATATTTTTCTGATACCCCTCTCAGGAACTCGCGGAAATTTTTACCTTCAGGCTCAGAAAGGTCAAGGATTTGTGTGCGTAAAGAAGCTACCTGTTTTCTTGGTCTTATTCGATATGTGTTTACGCAACAATGTTGCCACTGTAAATAAATAATCGGTCGAGGATCTCAATAGTGAGGTAGCCACGTTAAATTAATACGTTATTCAAATATTATATATGCTGGTACCTTTGCACAAAACATGTAATTTTTTTATGAAATAAGTTATTAAAAACTGATTATATGATTATAAGCGATTTTATATCAGCGTAATGCGTATTTTTTTATTTATTTTATTAATTTTACATGGCTGGTGTGATGTAGAAGTTCGTAGATATGCCGGCTGGTTTCGAAACATAAAATTATTTTTAAATAAGCATTTAAAAAATGATAAACCTCGGCTTTGCGGAACAACAATACAATTGTGTATGCTATTTTATTATTCAAATAAAAAAATAAACGTATTTTTCTTTAATCATTTTCGTTGGTGAGTTTTCGATAGTTGTAACTAAATCATTGTTTTTATAAATATGGTTTATTATGTTTATTGCGAAAACAATAACAAACTCATCTCAACAAGGTTAAACTCCCTAAAATCTGGTCACCGTATTTGTGTGGGCAAAAGACAGAGATCATAATACACTCTCCATAGCGATGTCTCTCTCTTTTCGGGCTGGAAAAATAAAGTAATCCTCCTTCATTGGTTATTCATAAGGTAAAAATTCAATAATGACGAATTATCTGTTTACAATTGAGAATTCAAAATGAAATACCAATCGATATTTTGCTCCGATACTCGACTGGATTTTAAAAAAGCTTTATAATGATGAGAAAGTTTGGTATTACCCGAAACTTTATGTTATTTTTTTCTTAGACATAACAATACAAACATTTATTTGTACAACGAAACCTCTCTAAAATGTACGAAAAAAAACAATAAAAATAGTTAAAGATGCTTCTTCTTTTTTTTTACATCCGCTCCTAAACGAATCATTTGGACATCACCTGACGCTTGCAGGAGACCCTATCGCTAGCCAGCACTCTCGCCCCTCTCACGTCAATCCCGCGTCCCTTAGTTCCGCCGAGTAACGCCGAAAGATCGTCATCGATGGCCTTTTAGGACGGTGGGAGCCCGGAAGTGTAAAAAAGGAGTGACTGGACGACTTGGGCTAAGACTCTCCTGAGAACTCAGCAGCTCGCGTCCAGGCCAGGCCCACCGCCGCACCCTCAAAACACTCGTTATAGAAAGCTGCTGCGTCTGTTCTCAAATTTCAACGATAATATTATTTAACTTAATTACATATATAAAATAAAGTAAGCTTAACATCATTTAAATACACATCCCTATGTTGTCAAAATTAACAAATTGTTAAATACTGCTCGCCAATCATAAATACTGTTTGACAATAAAGAAAAAATCGTCAAACAACAAGGATGAAAGAGTGTGGTCACAAATAAAAATAAAAGCGGAAATTTTAAAAACCAGTATCTCAAACAATTATTGTGGCATTAAAATGCTAATAATGCCTTGACTTATTTAATTTTAAAAATAAAAAAATATATTAATTTTTTAATCACCGTTTTCGTGGGTGATCACTTCAGGGGCGTTAAATAGTAGGCCCCGTAATTTTGTTTTTTAGGAACTAAAATTACCAATTAAAAAGACATTACGTGTTTTCCCGCCCCTTTGTTTAGAAAAAGCAGCATGTTTGGCCATTTGCTACAATGCATGCGATCCCTAGTTCAATTACTAACATGGTCGATATGAAATATTTCTTTATAAGGTATTTCCCACTTCGCTAGCCCAAAGCAACAGTGATATAAACCCGAAATTTTCGATTTCATGATACACATGCGCATGTGTTAATAAATTAAATGAATAAATGTTTTCTAAGAATAAAATATAGAAGTTAGATATATAACCTATCTGAAAATATAGTATTCATAATATACTTAAAATTATTTCATTCAGTCTGACCCTTTGCACACCTCATAGTCTAATTATCTCGTAATATGTTCTTCAGGGATAACTCACTGTTGCTTTGGGCTAGCGACTTCAGTATTTCGTTGTACCTGGATTTAATTTTAAGCGTAGGACTAATCATTTTACCCCATCAGCAAAAAGAACAGAGAATCTATTCGAGAAAGGATTATACAAGTCTGAGTGATCATTAAACACTCTTTAATATTCACCATTTTACCCTTGAACTCCGACTTATAATCAAAATCCAATCATTTAATTTTAACTTTTCTGTAAAAAAATAATAATCTGTGTTTACATAACCTAAGATTAGTTCTAAAAATTCTGTATGTGTAAATAAAACAAAAATTTCAGGAACATGTGTTTGTAAATTTATTTATCGGAATACATTATATTAGCAATATAATGTCAATTATATTGTCAATTAAAAATCGTACGGAATATCAAGTAAATAACTGTAATAATTATGATTGTCAAATAACATTTATCTGTGCCTACAAAGCACAAGGATGAAAGTTGCAAATTACCAATTTAATATTAGTTTAACATTTTGATATTATTTTGCAATCAAAGAATTTTTGAGTTAAGTTTTTTTTAACATGTGTTAGGCCTTTTGATGTACCAAAACAATTATTTTGGAAGAAAATACTAGATTCTGATAAAGGACTACCGTCCTTTGGCTTTGTGGATACAGATAAAATACAAGTACGTTATTATTTCGTCGTAAAATTTGTAATACATCCAAAGTAAAAACCGTTTATTTATTAATAATTTTATGACTTGTTACAAATTTCACTGCAAGAAATAACATTACAAATAATAATATTGAACTTTAATATTTAATATTTTTTATGTAAAGTAAAAGAATATATATTTGAACACCGTTGGTACATAGGATGTATTGTTGTCTCGACGACGTATAGGAATTAAATTAAAAATAATATCGATACATATTTATTAGAAGAAAAACATTTTCGAATTTCTGATAATTAATTGGATATAAGAAATACAATTCTCCGTTTGAGTTTTTGTGGCTGATTATTCTTTGAGGATACATATTTTTTTACAAACCTATAACTTTTATCGGCAAGGTCAACATATTAATCTATTATCTACGCACATTTTGAAATAATGTTTATGCTGTTTCTAGTGAATTTAGTCTTAGGAGACAATCTACAGTAAATAAATGTATACATATATGGTACCAAAATTTCTAAATCAAATATAAATACTTAAATTTCTAATCGATATTTTACAAATAAAATAAAAATAATATAAAATCTCTAGAAAATTATGCATAAATAATACGTAATTAATAATGATTTAACAATACTAAAGTAATAACTATTTTCTGTCTTAATAAAAAATATTTTTTAAATCTAACCATCGTATCTTTTGAATAAATAACTTACTGTGAATCGTATTTTAAAATAATATTTTTGATATTAAAATAACATAATGTTTTGAGTATTCTTATCAGAAAACAATTTTGAATATAAAGAAAATATTATTTCAGTATTGAAAGTACTCGTAGATAAAACAAAATTTTATTATGTGGCCATAAAGAAGTTTAATTTGAGGTTACATTTTAAACATAGAAAAATTGTACAAAGTTTACAGAGTTTAATATTACTTATCTTCTGAAAATACTGTTATTATCGTGAGAAAAAGTCGAGTTATCGTCGTAAAACCTTTTCCGTCACTATTTAAAGAAATCTACATAACAATACCATCAAAACGATAATATATGTTGGTTGAAGTTACCCATTCGATAAAAAAAAATATTTTTCGATCCTTATGAAAAAACATAAAGTATAAAATAAATAAGCTATATTTCTAATCAGTTTCTTTCGCTTTTGCTTGTGTCTGTACATCTTACAATTCCAAGTCAGTCATATAGACAAAAACAAAATCTCAAGGCAGTGGAATATCTTCTTTGGTTAATATACAACATTACGAAGACAATAATTAAAAGGAATGTTCACATAATAAATACGAGTATATATCATATAATCTTACCCAGAGCGGTTATCAGTAATATGACAATATTATGTTAAAAATAAACAAAAAATTACTCTAAATTTCATGCCACTGAACCCCAATTCATTCCGATGAAAGAAATTTAACAATCTATTCAACAACAATAATAAAAAACTTGTTATTATACAGATATTAATTAGGACTTTGAAAAAATATTTTACTGTAATAAATACTATCTCAGCTGCCATGAGCTGATCATGAATGCGTCTGCCTTTGAATGGTAAAATATTACTGAAGTTGACATACAACCTCATTAAAAATTCGAGCTAATTTATTTGATAACTTTATTTAAAATCATTCATGATCACAAGGCTAATTTTTACATCTAAAATAATATTTATATATAAAAAAAAACTACAGTTTAATAATCTCACTTTGGTACACTGTGGTGATAATAATTCTTTTAAACTCTAATTTAAATTCTATTTAAACTCTTAATTATGAATATTTACAACTTAGGATAAATTTTGTACGTCATTCTATATGTAATAATTTCTTAAAAGTAGTTATTATGTACATAGATACAGGAGAATCTAACATCTTACTCCGATCAAGAATAATAGTTTGGATGGAAGAAACTTTAGTTACATAATTTATGCTTCATTTAATTAAATTTTAATGTACAGTTATTTTTTTAAATAGTATTGATTGATAATTGTAAAATCAGTCTATAGTCTAAAAAGATGGATGTCGTCAGTCAGGAACTGTGTACCTAACTAAAAGTAACACAAGTAAGAATAGAGGTGTTGATCTTAGTATGCTGGCAGCTGCTGTTACTTCGTTAGTTCTTAGGTCTTCTCTAACCGTTGTCGTTTCGCCTATCCTCGATTTCGTCTTGTGGAAGCAGAGCCTCGCCATGTTAGTCTGCACTTTGGGGCAGTCGTAATTCTCTAACCCGTCACACTTGCACGTGCTGAGCTTGGCTGCCTTATCCTGTCTCCTGAGGATGTTGATGGAGTTCAGGCATCGGGAAGAGCATTTCTTACCGTGAAACATTGACCGGCAGAATCTCTGATAATAATCCAGAGCTGTGGCGCACAGCGAGTCGGCAGCGCAGATCAGCTGAGACACGCGGCATGAGACAGTCTCGTTCAAAGAGGCACGAAGCACTTCAGGCTTACACACCTCTACTCTTTGTTTGGTCTCCAAGCAGTAGTCATCATTGCACTCACACTGTGAACAACAAAAAATATTCTTGCTATCATCGAATGATACATTTCAAATAACTTTTACTCTCATATATTTACTTTTGTTGCAAAAGAGTCGTGACGTTGACTAATTCATCTCCTTTTACCCTTAAATCGATTAACTTATTTAGTTACGTCTATTTTATTTTTTGAAAAGTGCAAAATAACATTTTTTAAATAAATTTTATAACTGTAAAGGTAAATGAGATTAAATGCAAATTAAGGTCTTGTTTTGAACTTCATTTATTTCTGAGTAATAACTAATATTCAGGATGCTTTTTTTATGATTGACAAAAACATACAAACAAACAATCACGCCACTACCCTAGGGGGTAGGTTGAAAGGGTAAAACGCCACACCACCATGTCCTTACATTCAGACCTCGCGTCCTCTACGTTCATACAATTTCAGATTTTTTACTTTTGACCTTTCCCTCTTCAAATATTTGTTGAATTTGGTCATGCTATATATTTTTTGGTTTTAAAATTTGTATCGTATATCTTTTCAGCCGTTCTTCCGTTGTCCATTCGCTCTACATTTACAAACTAACGCAGTACTCCTTTCTTGATTTTGTCGATAATGCTTGTCTCAGCATTACATAATGCACGGATCTCGTCATTTACGCATCTATCACACGAACTTTTACGACACATTCGCCTTTGAGATCGCTTTTTTAAAACATTCAACCTACTTTCATACATGTTTTTCCAAATCCATGCTTTGTTCATGGGAGCAGAGCAGCTGGTATAGACTAGACCTCCGTTTTTAACTACTATTTTTCCCCTGCGACAAACAAACGTATTAAACTGGGATGGTTTCTAGTATTCAGTATAAACCTTAACAAAAGACTTACATTCATTAAGTTCTTCCCTTCCTCGGTAGAAAGCAGCGCGATGAGTGCGTGCTGGCACGACTCGGGGCACCCGGACGCCCCGTGCACGACGTCCGAGCACCACAAGAGGTAGTTGTTCAATGCGGCCCCACACCCCGTGCGGTACGCGCAGCGCAGGCGCGCCTCCGCGCAGCTGCCCTTAGGGATGGATCCAGAGCGGGAATGGCGCCCAACGTGGAGCTCTTCTTGTGGCGCGCCGGAACTTAATGCCACTAGTGACCACAGGATGGCCAACCACATCGCGACTGAAAAAAGGAAAATAGCATTAAAGATCATCCCCAAAAACGGAAAATTCAATTTGCGAATAATGAAAAAAAAACCAATGCATAATGGTTTAAGTGTAATACGAAAAACCATTTTTTTTTATTATTTATTTGGATAATCAACAGTTACTTTTATTGTATATGAAAAACAAAATAAACCAATTACAGGAATTTACAAGTAGCACTACAGTAAGATAATATATATATGCCAAACATAATAAGTAGTTATAAACACTAAACTAAATCCAAAAGAAAAGGGCATTATTTGGAAAGCAAACGCAAAACGTGATTATGATTATTATAAAAAAAAAAGTGTTTTAATGATTTTATAATTGCCTTGAAATAAGTAAAAATTCGCCATTAATATGAATTTTGCCTATCGACGGTGGATATTCAAAAATTACTAGTGACATGTAGCCAACTTTACAAAGGAGCCAATTAAAGTTTTTTGAATATTTTATTTAAATTATGCAGGAATCGCGCCAATATAAAAGGTAAATATCGTTTTTTTATTTGTAAAAAAAAAAACAACTTTAATTGGCCATTCCCACCGCCGACATAATTAGATCAATTAAGAGGAGTAAGAGGGTAATTTTTAAAGAAACATCGAGAGAGTTTGGATAGATATTCAGGACAGTCAATTGAACGAGAGGCAATTTTTAACAAAAAAAATCTTAACACGATCGTCCAAACCAGTGTTTTTCAAGTTATGATGCGTATCGCGGGGGATTTGTAGTTTAGTGATGGCAATGCAGTACAAATATTACCAACTATTTTATTGCGCAATTAAAAAATAATATAAGATAACGAGCACCTCAATAATATAATTAGACAAATGCAGATATTCACAATTAAACATTTCAATGACATAAAGAAAACAGATATCTGCGGTACAGTACCACCTAAAAATGTAGGTTTACGGAAATATAAAAGATGACAGCGGTAAGGTACAAGCTACTTAAAAAATTATGTGATACTATACACATCACATCAGCCTACAATACTGTCATCAAAAAATGCTAATACACGGTATAGTTACCCAGGAAAAGGTTATTAGTACAACCAAACTACCTACATATTTTTACATATATAATTATTCTGCACGTGTGTATGTCACTACTGAACTTCTCCTAAACGGCTTAACTGATTTTGATGAAATTTTTTATGTGTTTGAGGGGGTCCCTGAATGGTTTGGATTTACAATTGGATCTGGTAGGTGGCGCTGCGATATGTAATAAATATTTTATTGAACTGGCTAATTAGCAGGCAGGCAAGCCAACGCTGGGACAGGACAACGTCTGTCGGGTCCCTTGTTATATTATAAACATATTTAAAACTATTTTATATATTATTTTATATATTTTTATATATTTAAACATGCTAGAAAATTCAGCCCTTCGGTTCTAGTTCAATCGGCCCGCAGGGTCTCATTTCATATTTCCCGAGGGTGTGATCTTAATTGTTATTAATGAAAATCATATGTTTTTGTTTGTTCTTTTCTTATTGATGTGCTATGTATTATTTTATTATTATGCTCCCGACTTCATATCATATTTGTTGTGATATGTATGTTTTGATTAATTATTCGACCCAACTCAACAAAGAACTTTCGTTCCATGGAGTTGGGACTTATGTCTCAAAAAAAAAAGTACTGTATATAAGATTGAGTTTTTCTACTGACATTTCTTGGTGGAACTGCATTTTAATTATAATAATAAAAATACGTAAATAGTTAAATAAAAATAAAAATATACGTAAAATAATAAAAAAATACGTATATTATCACCAATCTGACGATGTCGGTCACGACGAAACCCGTTCACTGGTAAAAATTTATAAATAAAAGTGGAATAAAACTATAAACGTATTTTTACTATTATAATTACTGTAAATAAATCAGTCAGATGTTTTTTGGCATTAAAAGTAGTATGTGACATTTTTCAGCTCTCCGGCTATAGCTTTGCGAAAAATCACGCATATCAGTTGCTCCGTTGCGACGTGAGAGAAACACCAAACGGATAAGCAGACTTTCGCATTTATAATATTAGTATGGATTATATTATTGCTACGTACTCTGCACTACGACAAACTCAAAGCGGTTTATTTCTTTAAATGAGATCATGAAAGTTATTTGTTTCTGTGCGTGCGGGAATAAACGAATCGAAAAGCTCACCCTTGCGGAAAACCAAAACAATCTATTTACAATTTGTAAGCTAAACGGTTGCACCTAACACGTGTGGGATATATGATACTTTGTGGTTTGAAATTGTTTAACGCTTCGCTGACTAGGCAATTCCATACAATGTCTTCAAGGATAGTAAGGTTAACAGGAAATCAAACCATTTTGTCTTGGAAGGAAGATAAACCATTTTTAGAAGGCAGGTCAGTGTACATTTTATCGATAAATACGTTGGGAATAGATATCTTTAGGAAAAAATTGATAAATTGATAGCTTTGATTCCACAGGCAAATTTATGGTGAAAATACTTCACTGGGGTTGAATACAAAATTATTGGATGCGAAAGATTAAAAAACGTAGCTAGAAACAGTAATTAGGAACTAACTAAGCCATGAAATAAACTTTCGCCTTGGCTCTTAAAGTGACGAGAATTTGCTTCACATAATGGCCACACTGATGATTCAACGTCAAAAAATATGAACACGTGAAATCAAACATGATAATTTTCATTTAGAACATTTTAGCGACCTTAAGCATTACCCAAAACACTTAATTAGGTTAAATTGACCTAACCGTATTAGTTTTATTTCCGTTTTGGCAGCAGTTTTATACACCTTTTGATGTTTACTCATCAGTGTGGCGATTGTGTGAAGCAAAGTCTCGTCACTTTAAAATAATAAAATTCTTTAAATTAATTACTCACTAGGGGCAGAGAAGATCCAGAAAACCACCCCAGGGCTTAGAGGGAGAGAACTATTCACGGAGACCCGACACAATAGGTTTTCACAGGTTGCAGTGACGTCAGGAGATTGTATAGTACTGACCCCACCTCTAGAATAGTTATTAGTTCAAAAAGAATAGAACTATCGGCGAGTCCTTAGTACCGCTATCCAATCGTAATTCATAAATAATTTCATTTAGGAATTCGCATTTTATATTACGTTTGTCCTCTTACTTTAATCAAAATTCAATTAAGCTATAAACGGACACGTATGGTTTAAAATGTGTTCAAGGTAGTAGCACTGACGTACATAATCTCGGTTACTACTGTGTCTGCTTTGTAAAATAACAACGTATTATTCGCGTATAAATCAGCGCAAATCCGCAACGCTAGAACTTGCGGTAAGAATTTTAATTGCTCATTTAAACTAGCCGAACTGGTGTCAACAATGCTTAAGGTGAGAAGTGGATACGGTAGGTTACATAATACGCAGGCTAATTAAGCGCCGTTTATCAGGTGAATGATTACTGTGAACCACTGGCGCGGAGGTTGACTTATCTGTGGTTTGATCTTACGATTGAGCTTAATCTTAAGTCTGTAACGAAAGGGATTATTGCAATATGTCGTGCCAGAATCGGAACGAGGATGTGGCGAACGGCGATCCTAGAACCATTTTCTGAGCTGCTCGAAAAAATGTAAGGAAAATGCGTATTTTTTTATTTTTAATGTAGATGTATTTAATTGCTCGCAAAAATACAATTACATTCATTATTTCCATTAGATTCAGTTGCCCGTACTTGTTGTGCGTGGTATCACAATATTCTCTTTAATACACAAACATCACTCTGTCAGATTAAAAATTTGCACTAAAAATGCATTATGTAACTTAGTAGACATTATAATAATAAATATGTAATTCTCCCTTCCCCTCCTTGTCCTCTCTTCAAGCATTCTTGTCCTAATCCCGATTTACAATAACACTCTGTTCTTAAAAAATATATTCGAAAAATCTATAAATATTGAAAAATATTTACGAGTACATGAAAATAACATTTTTATATGTATAAACTTATATGTATTTATTTGATACGGAATATATATTTTCTTTACTAACTTTGTATACTTTGTGGAAATCTGTTATGAGTTCTAAGTTTATATCTGTTTGTTTACTATAAATATGTATGTCTAATTTTCTTGCCTCCTCTTTCACAGTAGTAGCCGCTCGATTGTGGAATAATCTACCCACTAATGTTAGAGACGCCCCTTCTTTATTTACATTTAAGTCAAGATTGAAATGTCACTTTCTAAATATTTAAATTGTTCCTTTATCCTTCTTTGTCCTTCCCATCCCCTCTCCTCTCTTCATAGTATAGTGTTATTTTTTTTATATATATATATTTTTATTTTTGTTAATCTTTGCTTTTAATTTTTGTATAAAATTGGAAGATTCAATATGTCCATGTATTTATAATTTTCTCAAACTGAACGGTTTGGGTAGGTAGGAAGAAATTGCCTTAAGGCAATATGTCCGCCCTTATATGTTTATTTATTGTATATGTATATAAAGTGTCAAATAAATAAATAAATCTGTAGAACTGTTGATTTCCCAAATAAAATAAAATAAATAAAAACTTTTAGAATATAATATTTTGTTTTTGGTACTGTCATTTCCTTGTTATGTCGGCCTCGTAGTTTAATGGTAAGCGCGTTTGCCTACCATGCAAAAGGTCTCGGGTTCGATTCCCAACATGGTTGATATGAAATATTTAAAAGAGTGTTTTTACACTAGAATATTTCATAGCCCCTGGACTGGTATCTGAAGCGTAAGACTCATTATCTTAACAAAAAATATCAAGATACGCTGCGTTTGATGTACCAATGCAGTGCCCTATGCACCATAAGGTGCGGAAAGGGAACGATTATGATGTGTCACTTCCTGTAAGAAATCTGTCACGCTACAAAGTGTTTATTATTTGAACAATCATACTCTCGCACAAAAGGTTCCGGGTTTAATTCCCGGTGAAAAAACAAAAATTAAATGTACTTTTTCACAAGCCTGAGTGTTGTGCTGTAGATCACCACTTTAATTGGGCCTCTGAATAAATAAATGTATATTTGTATATATATTTATTAAGACTTACAAAACCCATGTTGCCTTACCGTGACATGCAAACTACTGTATATTCCAACTATCCGGATTAATGAGTGCCAGACGTTATCTCATAAAAACTCACTTAAACTTGTCCTGCACAGTTAATTACTTTGACAAAGAAACGCGCCTGCCGCTAGCGCCCTTTTTTATTTGTTATTAAAAAATCTCCTTATTTTTTATTTCCTGATAACAATCCTGATATTTGTCAATACGGATGACTGAAGTTCGGATAAACGGAGTTTCATCGTACCTTACTAATGACTAAGATTATCTACCTACTACCTATGTAGGACTTTGAAAAATGATTTCTTTCGCGCAGTAAACATGAAAGCATTTAATTGTATGGAAAAGTTTCTGTAAAATGTATGAAAAAAATAATAAAAAAGATTTTATTGAAAATAAACTACTTTGAACGATGTCACTAGCTTTCCGAATCAACTTATGATAGAGGGTTGTGATAGATTTCCGGTTAGCGAGAATCCAACCAACCAATCAGCAGAACTCACTGAAAAAAACTTATGACGTCACAGTGCCAAATAATTTCATTTTAATTAACTTTAAAACGTCATAGCGCTGATAATACGATACAAAGAAAAATAAATGATCGTTTTGGCATAATTTGATAATATAAATATAAAAAAATTGAAAAACCACTGAACTTCCTCATTGTTTGTATATAGATATTGAGCTATTTGAAACTACTAATTTTAAAAACATTTCTAGCTATCTATGATTAAATTGCAGCTATGGTTACGTAATTCTTTGATTCCAAACAAGTGACTGACCATTTGGTATTTTTCTGCTGAAGAATGGATTATTTTTACTTAAAATCAATAATTGTTTTTTTTTATTGGAGCTCCGTTTTGTACGGTACCTAAGCACAATTTGTGTATGTATACGCATTTCGACCCTGCAGTAGACCTACAATCAACCCGCGATAGAGAATTAATAAGCTCTTGCAAAATGTAAATACATAATTCTAGTTGTGTTACTTGTACTAATATAAGCAATCGAAATTCATGAATATTTAACGTCACATGCCTGATTTATTTGCGTACGCATAGAGCTTAAAAGAACCTGATTTACTAGCATTATAAACGCAATACTTTAAGTCGCATAAGTTAAATTTTGTATGAAATTCAAAGTCGGATATTAAAAATATTTAACTATCTAATATTTTTATCTCAATACAAGTGAAAAAGAAAATCATAACTCTTAAAATGCTAAAAATCCTTACGAAAACAATGCCTTAACGTCGTGTTACTTAAGCAAAAGAAGAGATATTTTGAAATACAGATATTTAAAAACAACACAAAAATTTGACACAAAATGTATGTAATGTATGCATACATTTTAATAATCTCTTTTCCATAATTTTTAAATATAATTATCTTAAATTAAACCTGTATGGCAAAATACGACTTCATTAGTTGGTTGCGAATTATGTGGTTATGTATTGTTAAAATATTGTCAAACTTCAACATCCTTTTTACCCACAACAACTGTTCACTTCCCACCTTCAGTATCCTTTGATAACCCGCCACATTAAGACCTAGGGTAGTGAATCTCACGTTTATTTCGTTGAACGTGTGCCGCATCATAGACTTTGTTTCCACCAACTACCAGTGTTCAGCTCCAGATCGGGGGCCTGTCCTAATGTTAGAGCCGCTCGCAATTGACCAGTCGGACAACCGCAATTCCATCAAGAACAAACCAGGTTAGTGGCATCCATTCCTAATCCATCTCATTCGTTGGGGTTGTGACCGATTGACACTGAATACCGCATATCGAGGATATTAATTTATTATATTAAATTTAAAATACAGTCCACTATATCGTAGAAACCATAGGGCTTCGCCCCCGCTATTTCTCACCCCGGATCCGCGTGGGATCCTAGAAATCATAGCCGCACAAGAGTTAATATTTCTTATGTTCACAGTATTTTTACTGGAGATAACATGGATTAAGATTATTAAGTATCGTGTTTATACGAATATTTAAGTCATTTATTTACAAATAGAGGCATAAGATAACTAAAAACGCCTTTTTTTAACAGAGTTCAAAAACATACAAAAAAACTACTAAATTAACATAGTTGGATCTGTTTTTTCTAGAAAGCTAAACCTAACGACAGTCATTTTAAATTAGTTACAAATCGCCAAAACAGGTGTACCTGCCTAAAAAGATACGGTATATTCAACGCTTTAAAATACAATTAAAATTTATTAGCCAAACCAAATCACGTCCCATCAATTCGTCACAAAATTTACGTGCATACCATACAAATACTAATAATGTCAGTATGAATAATGGATATTTATTGTCAAATTTATATTTTAAATGTCTTCCATCTTAAGAATGATCAAGCGGGACGCGAAACTCATTTGCCACTTCAAGAAGTGTAGAAAATTATTTTAAATATATCTTAGAATACTAATATATCTAGAATGCCTTAGAACATTAAAAATTAGCAATTTAGTTGCTAATTGTAATACGAAGAGAAAGCGCTCACTTAAATTTTAAATATTTCAAGAAAACACGCAATAACATGACACAAACTATTCTCAATTACAGGTGAAATTTTACAAGTTTTTTTTTTTTTTTTTTTATTATATTGAAAACATATTATACATAATTATATACAATATTCCCAAGGAGTTTTTTTAAAAAAAACTCATTTAGGGACATACAGATAATAATTTTTTTAGAGAGGTTTTTAAATTTTAAACTATAATATTATTTAACAAAAGCAGAAAAATTAAAATTATGATATACTACAAATTAAAAAGGGTATGAAAAATACTTGAAAATAACAGAATAAACAGAATACTAGGCATGGAAATAAATTCAAAATAATGTTTACATTATGCAATCTGGGAAAGAAAATTGAAAAAGTTTAAAAATTACATGGATGTATATATACATACTGAACTAGTACAAAATAAAATCATTTTTTTTAATTAACAAAATATGCGCACACCCAATACAGGTTAATTTTTTTTATCAAAAACGTTGAAAAAATTGAAATTATGTATACAAGCCAAAATAAGTATATAAAAAGAAAAAAACACAAATAACATTTAAATAGTATTAAAAATTACATATACAAGCAAAAACGGTGAAATATTAAAAGGTATATGTTCAAGATGCGCATTCTCTATAAACTAACATTATTTATTCAAAGTACTTCTGGAAAAAATAATTCTTCAATTCGCACGTTCTGTTTCTATATTTTGAAATAGGTACTTTAAATTTTTGTGGCAATTTATTAAATTCCTTGAAACCTATGTATTGTAAAGATCTAGTACCAAACTTCGTAGACTTCACAGATCCAATATATATATTGTTTTTTGATCGAGTACTGTACCGATGGATGTCTCCAATGAAAGCTGGCTTTATGTTACTGTGCATTGAGTCGAGAGTAGTATTAATGATAGTGTCAGTTATCTCGAAATAGGAAAGCATGCTAAAAGGCATGATTTTTGTTTCAAAATAAATGTCCCTTACATGAGTATCATACGGTAGGTGAAACACATTTCTGATCGCTCTATTCTGAATAATCTGCACCTCAGAAATTTTGCTCTTAGTTGCAAAACCCCAAACACAGCATAGGTATGATAAATGCGAATGGACCATAGAAAAATAGATTGCTCGAAGCAGCGAAACTGGAAGCATTCTCTGAAATCTGTACAGTATTCCAGCTACAATAGTTTTATCAAAATAATTTTAAAAAGAGAGCATGAAACAAAACCTTATATTTAATCATATATTACTTTGTTTTTTGTTCTTATCTAGTCCACAAAATTAGGTTTTTGCCAGTGGTTATCAAATGTAATTCAGATTTTACTGGCTGTAAAATACGCATAAATTTATTTTAATTTTAGTTACCAGGATTTTCTAATTACGCAAAAACTACGCAGAATTAGTGTATTGATAAGGTAATCAAATGACTTCGAAACCAAGAAATATCTGTTTCCATATTTTCCAAAAATATAATATCAACTAATCGTAACTACACCATGTCTTCCTCGTTTTCTCATACGAGTATTTTTTTCTCCTTCTTTGTAGTTTTTTTTTTCGATAGTTTTATATTTATTTTTAACACTATGATTTTTCCATATTTTTTAAAATTGTATTTTGTATTGTTTTTGCAATAATTAGATGCATGTATGTACGTTCCAACTATTTAAATTTTTATAATATTAGGCGTTTTCTCGTACGAGGAATTATTCAGTTAATTTTAATCCACAGAAATTAAGGTTCCAGCTCTTATAACTTTACATCATCATGTTGATGATTCTGTTGAGAAGTGAATATTAAAGAAATATGGATGGTTACACAGACAAAATAATATAAGATAATGTTCACATAAAAGTACCTACCTACCTTTCAACCAACTGCATTATTTATTTTTTAAATTCTCAACAGCCTCTAAAAATATTTTGAAAATGAACGATGGAACGCGTGACGCACGACTGACAGATGGAATTTTTGAATTTACAATATTATGCCTGTGTTCAAATAAACAATAGCATTCTGTATTTTATTCTGCGTTTCGACCATGGTTTTGACAAATGATTGATAAAGTTCACAAAAAATATTTCGTGTACATTTTGAAGACTATGACAGATATGCACTGAAGAATCGAATACCCCACCCCGTCAAGAATGCCACAAGTCTAAATGTACCATGGCGAAACTTTTTTTGTACATTTCCAATTTTTAATTGAAGACACCACTTATGTTATAATATTATTACGGCTGATTTGTATAGCGTCATATTAATGAAAATTAACTCAAGTTAGCTGTATGTTAAACATTTTAACACGGCTTACAGCTGCATCAGAGCTCAGGACCGTGCGGTTCAAATTTTAGTTCCCCGTTTACAATCAAAATTTAATTGAAACTTCCACTTTTTTGACGGAATATTTCAATTTTAGTTGGTAGCTCGATTGCAAAATCAAAATCTGTAAATGTATTATAATGGTTTCAGAATATTATTTAATTTTACACAGTAAAAATATTTATACATACATGTTTATATTTATGTATGTAGTAATATATATATATATAATGAAAGGAGTGTATCACATATTGCATTTTTTGTTAGTTTTTCTAATTTTTTTTCTACGGTTGTATGTAAGAACGTACTTTCGTTAGTTAAAAAACGTATTTTAATAAAAAATATGTATTATGAACCCAGTGCCTCACAGATAAGGTTTTTATTATTAATGTTGAATAAACTTAATAATTTGTAAATATTTATTTCAACCATCACTAATCGAAACATAAAATTATTACTATACAAATAATTTTATTTTTATTTTTATCAGCAAAATTAATTACTAAATTGAATTAGAATATGATTAAAGAAATAAATTGAAATTTTAGATACATGATCTTAACTTTGCTATACTTTGTATTATTAAATAAATTATCCGTATTGTATTTCTTTGCATGTATAAGTTTTTGTTATGTATTTTGTATAGTGATATGTCATAATATTTATAAATGTATTGATTTTAGTATAAAAGAGTCCAGACTGAACAAGGAATTTTCTAATAAGTTGGGACTTAAAAAATATATATTTGTTCTGTAATAAAATTGTGCATTGCGTATATTGAATAATAATAAAATAATAAATTATGTTCGTTCTTCCGTAAAATAGATTATCTTTTAGCCTGATTTTGCCATGTACTGTGCCACATATTTTATTATAAATAATGAATAAGTAAAGCAATAAATAAATAAACCCTACAATGCCAAATGTAGACGATCTGCTGCATACCGATAATCGGTGTATAAAAATGATTTCAAACAAGTTTATCACTCGGCGTCTAGTTTATTATATTGTATACATACTAGCCATTATAATTTATTTTAAACAGTCACCACCAGAGTAAATTTTTTCGATAACATTTAAAACAAAATGTCTGTTGTACGTATTCTGTCAAAAGTGTAATTTAGAAGTTCAAAGGGTGATTACTTTGTTTTTTTTAATTAGTTATAATTGCTTCTTCAACTTTCATTAATATATAAAAAGATGTTCTTAAGAATAGTTATTTCTTATTATTCGTACATTCTTGTGTTTCTTAACCTTTTAATGCCCAATGTAGCAATGTCCACATAAACTAAAATATAAAATTAAAACTGAAAATAAATGATTTTTTTTTCATCATTTTTCCCCGTATTCGCATTAAAAATATGTTTTAGTTAGAATTAGAAAAATTGGGCATTGAAGAGATAACTAATTTAGTTTGTTATTAGTATATTAGGAACAATGGAAATATTTTAACAATTATGTAAAAAATAACATAAATTGAATTAACAATTTTACTGAACAACCAAAATAATAAAATTTTAATTCTTACAGTGCATTAGAATCATAATAGAAAGCGATGCAAAAATAGATATCCATTCGTGTTGTACTGAGGCACTTGAGTAATAACTAAACAACTAATGTTCCACAGACTTCTTGTATCTTACTTATGAAGAATTAAAACACATTTTTTATCAGTAAAGGCAAAGCTGCAAAAACCTACAGCAAACATGTTTATGTAGTTAGCAAGGTATTATTTTAACTATAATTTTACCTACACGTTACATTTTTAAAAATGATTTTGAGTGTTTTCCATTTTACCGTACAATGGCCCAATTTGTTTAATTGATGCTCAATTTATTACACTGCATTTACATGCACTATCTATAACGAGGTTATTTAAATGTTTAAACAGTGAATTACAGTGTTTTATGATGAATACCTATGAAAGACGTAGTAATTTTTTTTTTTTTTCATGGTCTTTATTCAATAAAATATACACATTATTACAATATTAATACGTTATAAAGAAAACAAAGTATTCAAACATATTTTGTCCCGATAAATAGTGTGTAAAGTGTCAGGTCATAAGCCCTGTAAATGCCTTGATTTCCATATTCCCTCATTTAAGGTATTCTCCATCCCTGTTGTAATTTGTTATTCAATAATAGCTTGTCATCGGGTGCTCAGGCATTAGTTTTAATTAATAATCAAATAAAAGAGTACAGACATAATACTGTATACGTATAAAATAATAAACATATATTATTTTATTTTTGATGCTTTGAAAAACATTATTAAGAGGAAAAAACTCAACAAAACCAAATAAGAATGGTTTAAAGAAATATTATTTTTAAAAGTAAGAAAATACAGTAAAAAATACAATTAAAATTAAAGAATTGCCAAATAGCTAGTAAATAAGTAAATACAAACAAACACAAACAAACCACCACGCCGTTTCCCCGTAGGGGTAGGCAGAGAGTATAGAACGCCATATCACTCTATCTTTGCATACAGACCTCGCTTTCTCTACATTCATACATCTTCTCATTGCACATTACAGTAAAATTTCATATATCCATATTAATGAGTAAGATTTTATTGCTTTTGAAATAATATAGAGAATCGGAATCTCACAAAAACTCACCTAAACATATGCAGCAAAGTTGATTACACAATTAAATTAAAATTGAAATTTTCTTATTTATTTTTAATTTCCCAACAACGATCTGGATATTCGGCAATCCGAATGACTGGAGTTTGAATAAATGGAGTTCTACTGTATTCGTTGAATTGTCTCAGGTCTATTCGTAAATTTTGATATCTTAATTTATTCATTTACCATAATAAATATATGTACCATGCGCCAAATGAATTGAAAACACAATTTATCTTAATATTTGCGTATACGTTTTAATTTTAAAAATAATTCAATGATTTTCAGGGGTAAATGTGAAAGCATCTTTGGCGTAAGCACCTGGATCCTTTGATTATTATAATAATAGTGTTTGGATAATTTATATAGCGCCATTTTCATGAAAATCAACTAAAGAGCACTGTACAATAAGTAAATATCCCATCACGTCTTGCAGCTACAGAGCGCATGGATGGTTGGGATTCTAGTTCCTTGTCTCCAATTATGATATATTACAATTTTGATATATAGAAGCTAGATAACAGCACGTCTTACAGCTACAGAGCGCATGGACAGTAAGAAATTTAGTCCCTATTTACATTTTGTTTTCAAACATTTTATTTGACAATGAAGTTTAGAGTTTAAGTGATATTTTAAAAAACAAAATAAAAAGCAAATTTATAAAAATAGAAGTTAGATTACAAGTCTTGCAGCTACTGAGCGCATGGACGGTTGAAATTTTAGACCCCATTTACTAAATTTAGATATTTGATAGATGATAACATTTACATAATATGATAAAAATAATATAATAGCTAGCATCACAAAAAGTCTTGCAGCTACAAAACGCATCGACGAATGGAATTTCAACAATATAAGAATGATTTTAAAAATTTAACAATAAAAAATAATAAAAAAACACAATAATAATACATTGAGCAAAGAACTAGTAAGTATGGCAATTAAGCGAACATGTAACAACACAAAAAGTAAAATATAAAAAAAAACTAGACAAAGATAGCATTCCTTAACTTATTATTAAGGTTAACGAGATGTTAGACGCTACTCTAACGGTACCTGTTTTATTTTGGTATGCAGTTTTCAGGATCTATTGTCCTTTTCCTAGTAAATAACTGTAAAAACATTCAGCACATATCAGCACATACTGTTTAATAAAATATATATATTTTACATCTTGTTTTCGTTTCCATTTTTATCAATCAACTCATGTGGAAATATGCTTTACGGTACACGAGTAAGAAAGTGATCGCGTAGTGCACGGCATGCGGCAACCGAGTATACAGGTAATATCGTCAATATTTACCTAGGGTCAACACGGGCGCCATGCGGCAGCCAATCGCTCGTTCACATTACATACAACTTGAGATAATAACTTCATTGTGTTTGTTTAGTAATTCATACGCGAGAGGTAAGGTATTGTTTAAATTTTGAATAAAAAATAACAAATTTCAATCTGGACACTGACCTGGGAGATCCTGTGAAAGCACATGAAAATATTTACACAGAAACGTATCAAAAATTGACAAATAATTCTATCAATTATTATGAAAATGAAACTTTATTATTAGTGCTACACCATTTTTATTATTTTACAAGAACACTACTACAGTTTCGAGAGAGCACTCCTCCCATCGACGGGTGATATAAAACTAATATGGTAAACACAGAATATTGTTCACAATGTCATAGAATTTAAACAAAAAATAACCAAATTAATCAGTGAAACTTAAGCTAGGGTTTCCTAGGACAGCGGTGCCCGTATTTTAACGGCCGTAGTGAACGATGATGCAGTGGACAGCCGTCGTAGAGGTGACTAGAGTGTGGTTTTCTAGGAAAACGGTGTTATCAACACCATTTAACACCGTTTTCCTAGGAAACCACTCTCTAACCACTTTTACGATGGCTGTCCACTGCATCACCGTTCACTACGGCCGTTAAAATACGGGCACCGCTGTCCTAGGAAACCCTAGCTTTAGAGCAGGGGGGGTTTTATTCCACTTATCTAAGGTGTTAGCATATGAATGGATAGTTTTCTGAAGTACAGATATGAAAACATGATCAATGAGAGACAGGACATGTTCTTGTAAAATAATAACAATTGTGTAACACTAATAACAAAGCTTTATTTTCATAATAATTTATAATGAAGTGTTACGAAGTGTATGCCGATTCAATTAAAAATAATTCTATCGTTCAATTTATTTTTGTGTTGGATATCCATATGACCTCTTTAATATTTTCCCAAATTTCAATTTTGGTGGCTAATTTGATAATAATTCATTCTAGTCTTATCGATTTTAAGCGTAATAAATCATTAATATGACTCGTAAATGACAATTGCTTATATAAATAATTTCGTGTTTAATAAATATGAGTAATTGCATCAAGATAAGATTAAAGAAGATGATTAGGATTGTAAACATAATTGTGTTATTACAATTTGTTTGTCCAAATGTTTGCAGACAAAACACTGGATTTCCCCCCCTCGGGAGTCATTAAGATTAATATGACTCGTAAATGACAATTGCTTATATAAATAATTTCGTGTTTAATAAATATGAGTAATTGCATCAAGATAAGATCAAAGAAGATGATTAGGATTGTAAACATAATTGTGCTATTACAATATTTGAGTTAGTCCAAATGTTTGTAGACAAAACACTGGATTTCACCCCCTCGGGAGTCATTAAGATTAATATGAATGTTACAGTGTGTAAAGTGGCCACTTAAACCAGCCAATGATAGGTCATAAGCCTAGACTTCCACATTCCCTTATTTAGGGTATTCTCCATCCCTGTTGTAATTTGTTAAATATGTTTTAAAATATATGATATATTTTATATAAATTATTATTCTAAATCCATTTCATATATTTTTATCGGTATTTGTAGTATGTGATATTTCCGTATGTAATGTATTTGATCACTATTCGCATAATATGCTTATCAATTTAAAAAAATTAGAAATCAACCCAACAATAGGATATACAAATAATCCCTTGAGGAAATACATTTTGGAGCAGAGGTAGATAAACGATATGTATTCAGCATTCACCTGTTTCCGATACGTCGGGCAGGTGTGCAAGATTTATACCTGGAAACAAAACGCAAACCAAGCGAACATTTGCACCAGGTTAAAAAATACATGAATTTACATTATCACACCATGCAATAGAGAAATATCACATACTACGGATACCGATAAAAATATATCAAATGGATTCAGAATAATTCATTGTATTTTCAAAAGAAATTAAGTAAAAATACGTTGTGAGAAAAACGCGACATGTTTGACCTTGGTGGTTGTGACGTCAAGATTTGTGATAATGTTCTAAACAAATTTCAATGGCCAGGAACAAATAAACATGAATCGTGACGTATAAGGATCGTGGTCAATGAAATGATCGTTTTTGCGGGAATTCAAAATTACAAATTAAAAAATAATTTTTATGTTACTAATAATTAGCAAAAAATATTTTTTTTACCTTTATTACTTTAGAAGTGTTTTCAAAAAAATATATATTTCCCTATTACAGAACTACGAGATTCGTGAATCACGGTTTTAAATTTTCCCGTTTTATTCTAAACTTATT